>NC_142515.1:123982500-124282500 GCF_057876585.1 Rhinolophus sinicus
TCAGAAAAAATTACAGGGAAAGGTAATGATCGAGATGGCAATGCCAGAATGAAAATATTACCTCTAATTTTAAGCTATTATAAGGAATTTCACTATCGGAAGAAAACTATCCATATTTTAAAACTGTTGCTGAACAAACAAAAAACTATTAGAAATGGTTATAAACAAATAAATACAGATATTTGAAAATATACATAGATTCCACCTGCATCAGTTCATGATATATTCTGTCATTTTGAATTTGATTAGTGCCATTCATAAAAATCAAGGATTTCCTGGATTTAAAAAAAAATGTCTTTTTTTTTTGCTTCCACTGTATCTTAAAATGATTTTCCCATCTCCTAATTTTGCCCTTGTTTTACTAATTGTTCTCAGAAAGAAGTTCAGCAAAATACTTATTCAAATGCTGATAAAAGTGGAATTCCACTGAATATTATTTTAATATGAGACTGAAAGTAAAACAACTGATAATCATACTCCTTGTCTTGGGAGACAAAGAGTTTATTGGAAGTCTATAAGAAAATAGTGTAAGTAGAAAGACAATTGGTGATGAAATTTTAAAAAGTAAAAATAAATAAATAAATAAATAAATAAATAAATAAATAAATAAGTGACTAGCAAGGAAATAGATGATTGCATAAAGCTAATACTTTCAGAGAAGTTATGAAGGTCCGTAACGTGTGGAAATACAAGGTTGAGAAATATGTCATTTAGTTTCCTATTTTATTTTATTGGTAAGGAGCATATCAGTAAGCAAATCTATTCAATAAACATGTTTACGAATAGATCATCTAAAAAGTGTGGTCCTTGGTATTATGGAGGTATAATTGTTTTTAATCAGAAAATACCCAGTCTAGAAAATATGATTCAGGAGGCAAATGATTGAAGTAAATTACAACAGAGGTGGAGGATAATCCAGAAGAAATTAGATCAGCTTTATTTATTTTATGTCCATTGAGGGGCCACAGTCTACCAACACTAAGGTCAAACTAGAAAGAAATGAAGTCATGCAGCTGCTGAAACACTGGTTCATGAGTTTATAAGTCGTAAATATTAATTTCTAAGCATAAATTAATAAATACATTAGAATTGCTATTATATTATAAACACTATTAATAATATGAGACCCAGAGAAGAGAATGATATAGCAGTTATTACTAGATGATAAATTTATATGCCTTATTTAAGATAATAGATCACTTATTCACCAGAAATGGGAGTTAAGAAAAGGTAAATGTGTGAAATAAAGAGAGTTAGTAGTGGAAAGAATTTCAAAAAAATGAATTGCATGTGCCTTAGCCAGAAAACACTAAATTTAGATAGATTTTCTGAAGAAAATATTTTTTATTCTGGGATATTAATGAAAAATATATCTTTCCTTGGTTACATAAGATACATTTGCTTCAGAATAAGTAAAAATAGGTATATTGAAAATAATCAACATAATTTACTTAAATTAGTGATACTCACTTAGACACATGAGAAAAAAGAAACCATAAAATGTTTTATGACTAAACTAGCTCATATTAGGTCATACTTTTGAGGAAATTTTAGAACAGTATGGGTTTGCAATTGAAAGAGGAAAATCAAGATTTCCTTGCTAATCTTTCAGTAATATAGTTGTAAAGTATTAGAAATGCACTTATATGTGACTATGAAGTGTTTGGGGAAAATATAAACAAAAAACCTTTAACCTTGTATATGTGTGTGTGTGCATGTGTATTTTCTTTAAAAGAGTCAATTGCCATGAATCTGATCACCATGATTAGGTTATGAAGTCTGTTGGAGAGGGTGAGATTATATTTGAATATTGGAATTATAACAAAAAATCTACTTTGTTATAAATTGCATTTTAAAACACAAGGGAATGCATATTGAACAAAAAGTACATCTATCTGTTGATACAATTAAAATGTAAGTTGGCATCTTAGAGATGACAAAATGACATCATTTTTAAGAAATCAAATTAACTAGTCCAATATTCATATAAACATTGGTGAAGGAGAATTTTCTGACCTAAGCTGTTTGGAAAGCTCAGCAAATGTTAAACACACTTTTCTAACGCGTGCAAATATTCAAAATAGCCTTTTGTGTAGGGTAAGCCACTGTGCTGTGACACCAGATTCTTACTTTATTGGTATACATTTCAGTGATTTTGCTCCACATACTTTCAACCTATTATTGACAAACCAAGCAATTTTATCAATCAAGGGCCTGTCAGGAGATAGAACCCATGTCAGTATTTTGTACAGAGGGGATTTAAGGTACATGATTATTAACTAAGTAGAAGTTTGTTAACTAAGTAGCAGAATGGGTAAAAGTACTCTTAGGCATTAAGAGGTAGTGACCTTAATTAAAAGCTACCACCCCAGAGGTGAGGGAACAAGAGAAGAGAGCGGCATTATTAAAATTTAGAAATGTAGGGCAGGGCCGCGAGAAGCTGAAACTTGGACCACTGAGGAGAGGGTGCTGCTCAGCTGGTGTATCGTCTCTCAGCGGGGGGTGGGGGGGCATGGGGCTGAAACCCCACCTCTGAGGAGGGGACACCCCTCTGCTAGTTGGCGCTGGTGTCTCTAAAAGACACAATGAAGTTAAGTTTTTCTTTCTTTCTTTGTTGTTTTAATGTGGGAAGAACTGCAGAGGATCCAGCTGATGCTCCAGGAAGGAAGTGTTTCTACCAAGATGAACAACTCAGGCTAAGGACACGCTCACAGAAACTAACTGCCAGCAGACTGGAAACCAATAGGTAGGAGCAAGTCTCTTGTCTCCTCCAGCCTCGCAGTCTGCATCTGCAGCCGCCTCTTGAAAGAGCCTAAAGGTGAAGATCTGGCAAAGGAGACTATAGAAGAAGGGGTGGGAGCTGAGAGAAAAATAACTGAATAGCCTGCCAGCACTGAATGCTGTGTTGGGGGATTGAAAATAGTGGCTGAGGTAAATAGAGATACATTTCATTTAAAAACACAACACAGGAGATATATTTCTTCATTGGAGTCAAGCCGAGATTTAAACTAATCCAGGAGCAATTGACTAATTCACATACACAGCAATATAACCAAAAATATGTAACCATGATGGCATATACATTAACTATTGAAGAATCTTAGGGGACACTTTTAAAGGTGAAAATATTTCAACAGAGCACTATTTAATTTGCCCCAAATCATAACACAGATTAATGATGGGAGGCAAATTAAAAAAAACAACAACTAAGTTTCTTGACTGTTTTTTCCTGCTTGTCAGAATGCAAGACTCCTTTCGTCATTTCTAGTTATAGAATATTTGTAGCAGAAAACATTTGTTATTATCTTTATTTTTTGATGTAAGGACAATGACTGAGGACTGAAGGAGAATAACTGTGAAATCATGGAGCAAGCCCATCATAGCATCCTTCCATCCTGGATCATTACTTCTCCCTCTACTTCATGCTGTCTTTTCTTACACTCTTGTCAATCTGAATCAACTATGGGGAAAAATCCAGAGTTACTGTTGACTATTATTTTATCAATATCCACTGACTGAACATAATATTGTTTGAACATAATATTCAGACATTAAATGTATTAAGATTATTACAAATGTGCTATATGACTTCAGAATATACCACTAATACATATATATGTATATATGTACATATGTATATACATATATATGTGTGTGTGCATATATATATATATATATATATATATATATATATATATATATATCTCGAACTGTTCCCCAAGGCTAGATAAAAACATTTTTTGAAGAAACCAACTGTACAGACAATAAGCTACTAACATGTCTGTAGTAGTTATCCATTGCTGCATTACAAATTATGTCCAAACTAAATGTCTGAAAACAACAAATATTTATGATCTCAGCTTCTGTGGTTCAGGAACCAGATCTCTCTTAGGCGGGTCCTCTAACTCAAGGTCTCTTACGAGACTGTAATCAAGCTGTTGATGGGGCTGTAAACATCTCAAGGCTTGACTGTGTGGAACCCATCCCCAGTTCATGTGGGTCTGTGGAGGCTGTAGGTCGTTGATGGCTGTTGATTGGCCTGAAAAGACCCACTTCCAACTCACTCACATGACTGTCCGCCAGTCTCAGGATTTCTCTGTCTGTTGGCCAGATATCTCAGTCCCTTGCTACGTATGTGTGCATCTCCATAGGGATACTAACAATAGACAGCTTGCTTCTCCCAGAAGGAGGAGACCATCCAAAAGACAGTGAGACAGGACAAGAAGACGGAGGTTACATTCTTGTGGAACCTCATCTTGGATGTGACATCCAACCACTTTTGCTGTAATTCCTTTCATTAAAAGCCAGTCGCTAGATCTAGCCATACTCAAGGGGAAGGGTTACCCAAAGACAGGGGTACCAAGAGAAGGGGATGGATCATTTGGAACTGTTTTAGAGGGTCCCTACCACAATGTCTATCTCTAGTCGCCAAAAGGAAACAAAATGCATATGTAGTCATCTTACTTCTTTCAATCTCTAGTCATTCCCAGTCCCTCCTTTATCAAGTCCTATTTAAACATCCTAATTAAACTTCACAACATAAAAAGTGAATAAAAATGTCCTGAAATGTGACAGAAGTATTAAAAGCACACCAAATAGATAACATACTTTGTAAAATTAGAGTGGATTAAAAAAAAGAAAAGAAGAGTAACCGTTATGTAACAGACACACCAAAGATCTCTCGTTAATACAAAAATGTTATCTGTCGAATTGAGGTTTTATTTTTTAACCTCTGTTTTCAGAATATGATTGGCTTTGTCCGAAATCCAATAGCTTCAGACTTGCAGTTAAAAAAAAAAAAAGTCAAACTTTAAAAATAAATATGTGAAAGATTCTTAGTCCACCATGGTTTCTAAAACTAAATTGCAAACTCCTATATCAAACTAAATTGCAAACTCCTATATCATTATTATTTATAATTCTGGAGTGATTTTATTGCTCACTGATTGCAATGTTAAATTAATTGGTGATTCAAAATCAGTGTAACTAGTGTAGTGTAACTGGCATTTATATTTTTTTCCTTTCAGCCCTGAGGGTTCCTTTTTTCAGGCAAGAGACTCCAAAACACAGGAGACCATTTCTCTACACTCTCAGTTCTGTACTCAGTGAATTTCTTAAGCCTGGCCACCACGATTATCTTTGCGATCATTATTTGACCCAGATTAGGGTTATAAATCCCAAGTCTGGACTTTCCTTGTAATCTGTTGAGATACAAAAAGCCCTCTGTTTTTTGCTGTTTTTACCAAGAAGAGGAGCCTAACTGCACATTCTGACAACTCTGCCCTAAGTCCAGATACGACCTGAGGATGACACCCACCATACCAAGTAAATTTGGAGCTTTGTGAAGTAGACGTAATAAATCAACGAGATCATTCTTGAGCCACTTACTTCAGCCATGCCTGAGAAAAGACTTGTTAGTGACCTGATCCAGGAAATGAACATTCTGTTTGTTATGATTTCATTAGGCATATTTGAATCAGTCTTGTGGAATCTGCTACACAGTAAGTTCCTACTATACAACCAGTGAGTAAAAGGGTATCAACACGTGAATTCATATCTACCCATTGTAATTAAATAATGGAAGTAGAGCCACTGTCATGTATAGAATTCAGAATATTTTGATTTATATTTAAATATTGTAGAAGTGAAAATGATTTGTTTTATCATATGTGTATGCAGACCTTAATTGTTTAGTAAGGAAATGATGTACTTTCACTTCAGGATCAAACTTTTAGGCAAATGTAGGGATATTTAAACTGTCACTTGATATACTAAGTCACAACTGTACAAATAGGGAATAAAATTTTTATCAGCAATTGAAGTAACGTAAAAATGCACAATTAATTGCAAACGCACAAAAATGCAAATTAAAAGAAATGCAAATGCTATTTTAATCTAAAACTTTCATTTTGTTATTAAATTATTTTTAGTTATTTGCTTGACAGATCAAATATGCTAATGTGTGTAGGTAGAAGAGAAATGTTCTAACATAATTAAATGTAATATTTAAGCCAGAATAATAAATTCTCATTGTACTCCTGCAGTTAAGAAGCTGTGTGACTTTAGAACGTTTTCTGACCTCTCTGATATATGAAAGTCAAGTTATTTTCTCTACAGTAATGGTTGTGGAATTTTTTTCAAGGACTCTTCCATATAAAATCAAATGATCCAATAAAATAATTTTTGCAGGAAAAAACCCCTAGTGATATATTAAAAATGAGAAGCGTATCATGCCATTATCCTCCTTGTAAATTTTCAAGGACATATATATACCCTTGAGATAATATTTCTCACTTTTAGTGGGGAATATTAAGCCTTGAATATCCATTCTTTGCCTGCCTTTCAGCACCCCCACCCCACACACAATTCCTCACATACTCCAGCTACTTGGACTTTCAATTGTTTCTTCTTCTAACCTCTTTCCAGACTTATATACATTGAAATGCTATTTTTTTCTTTCTCCAGAATGGTAGTTTCTATATTTTTGGCTTGTCTAACTCCTCTTCTTTTTCTTGTATTAATTTAAAAACCACATTCTGTTATTCCGTCTTTATCTCACCACCAGTAATCAAAATGTAGTTCCTTCTTCAAACTTTCTCATAGTGTTTTGCTCTTTTCCTAAAGATAACTTATTACAGTTTGTAATTTTACATATATATAATTTACTCTCTATGTATAAGTACATGAGTATCTATGTGCACATATGTATATGTGTGTGTATATATATATCTTAAAATATATATATATCTTTATATATATATATATATATATATATATATATATATATATATATATATATATATATTTTTTTTTTTTTACTCTGTTTAATAAATCTGCAACATTTTACATGATGTGCCTGGAACTTCTGTCGAGTAAATATTAAGATCCATATAAAATTAGTTTGATTTATATTTAGGAAAAAACTGGCAGAAATTTGAATAATTGGGTGAATTTTTTTATGAATCCATATCTTTATGTTATATCTAAATCTACATTATAGCTTTTTAGACATAAATAATGTATTCAAAATTTTGTGAGTGTCTTATTGCCTTTACTTGCTCAAAATTTTAAATAATTTCTAAAATGTAATGCGCTAAAATATTGTACATGAAAAAAATGCAGTACATATAAACACACTTTAAATAATTAACTTACTTCTATTGGACATAAAATGTGAGTTTACACTTACTCTGTTTTGTTATCCTTCATTATCTCCCACTTCGATGATGGTTGTCTTGCTTCTTTCTTATTGTAAATATATAGACCTTGGCTTATGTGTCTACCTTCACTATCAGACTTGTAACTTTCATTCAATTTCCTCAATCCCTTTATCTCTCCCCTCCCCTGAAATGAGTCACTCTCTCCATTCTCTGGCTGGAGAACTCAAACTTTTTCACTAAGATTAATTTTAAATAGGTTCTTTTGTTGATACGACTTTAACCCTCATCTTCAATTTAAAATGTTTTATTTTCTGAAGCTTTATATGAGAGTATAGCATGCACACAGAGATTGAATGAATCATAAATATCATGACAAATTATCACAAAAGGCAAATGTCCATATGACAGAAATGGAATATAACTACTCTTTTGAAGCTTCACTCTTTTTCCAATCACTGCCCTGTACTTCCATTCCAAAGGTAATCATTATTCTCATTATCAACATAACTCAGTTTGCCTGTCTTTGAACTTTGAAAAATGGAATCATAGTCTATGTTTGCATTTTGACCTGGCCTTTTGGTTAGTATAATATTTCTGAGATTCCTCCATATTACTTCATAGAGATAGGATATTTTCATTGCTATACATATATTATTGTATTTTATGAATACTTCTAAGATTTTTTTCATTCAAACATATAAGAATACATATGTGTCAGTCTCCCATCATTAGCTGTAATAAAGAATGTTGCCAAAAACATCCTTTTCCATGTTTTTTTTTTTTTTTTTTTAAACTTACAAACATTTATCTATTCAAGATACACAGAAGTGGGTAGACACACACACACACACAAGTGAACTAGTGAGTATAATGAATTACAGGGCATCCTTAGGTGAATATTGCCAAACAGTTTCTCAGAAAACTTGTATAGATATGCACACCTTCCAGCAAATAGATGGGACCAAATGAAAGTACCAATTGTTTCACAGCCTCGTCAATACTTGGTTTTGTCTTTTTTATCTTGGTATTTCCCAAGCATAGGCACAGTATCACATTTCTGATTTACATATACATATTTACAGAAGTATATTGGGATATTGATTGTGATTTCATTGAATATACAGATAAATGTATGAAAAAATTATGCCTTTAAAATATCAAGTTTTCTACTAAAGAATGTGACATACCAGTCCACATATTTAGTTTCACTTTATTTTCAGCAACAATATCACATAGTTTTCTGTATAGAAGTCATACACATTTAACATTTAATTTTAGATATTTGACAAATTGAGATAATAAAAATCTGCTTCTTTTTTGTTTTTTAAAATTTTGATGATGCATAATAATGCAAGTAATTTTTATTTACCTTACATTCAATGAAAGACCTAATCAAATTTACTTATTAATTCAAATAACTATTGTTAGATTCTTCTAGATTTCTACCTAATTAACTATGTCATCTGTAATTAATGACAGTCATTACTTTTTTCTCAATTATATAATTTTGTTTATTTTTTGGACATATTACACTGGCAAAACACCCTAATGTAATGTTGTATAAATATGATGACAGAGGACAAGCTCCTCTCATCACTGATTACAGAGAACAAACTTTGAATAACTTGAGGATTTCTGTTGGTGTCAATATCCTTATTCAAAAATTTTCAAAAAATCTTTCTTCTTAGCTGATTGAAGGCTTTATACTTACAATGAGACATAGAATTTTACTGAATTATTTTTCTGCATCTATAGAAATCCCCACAGGTTTTCTCTTTCCTTTAATCTGTTAACCTGGTAAATTACATTGATTGATACTTGAATGTTAAATTAACAATACATCCTCGAAATGAATCTAATTTGGTCATGCTATATTTTTCTTTTTATCTAATCTAGGTGGTGCTGAATGACTTTTAATATATAAATATGTATATGATGAACACATAAGGGTTCCTTAAAATACTTAGGCTAATACAAGCAAGTATAAAGTTTTTAAAATTGGAATACAATTTAAATCAGAATCATATTTTTATAGTAAATCTAAAATTTACAAATGGTAGCAAGAAGGTAACCTTTATAAAAAGAGAAACATTGAATTATATTTTTCTGAATTCAAAGTTAAAGCAATAGTCACAATTCACACTTTTATACTACACTTAATATATTTTTTACATATGCATCTTATTTTAACTTTAGTGGAACTCTGTAATAGCTCAAATACTGGCATCACAAACTTTTCAATTCAATAAATGCTATCCCTCTTGTAATGAATGCACAAACATGAAAATGACATATAACTTCTGTTTCCGCTCTTGTGTACCAGTGGAATATGTTACATATTTTTTAACAATGTCTAAACTATTAAGTATCAAACTTTATTCCATAGACCACTGCTTCAGAATCACTTGGGAATAGTCATCTATTAATAATACCTATTCTGACAAAATGCAATACCCATTCATGATTAAAATTCTCCATAAACTAGAAATAGCGTGGAACTTCCTCAACTTAATAAAGAATATCTACAAAAACCTACAACTAACTTCATACATAATGATGAGAAACTCAAAGCTGTTCCACCAAGAGGAAAAACAAATTAAGGAAATTCCCTCTTACTACTGATTTTCAACATGGTACTGGAAGTCCTAACTAACACAAATAACACAAGAAAAAGAAATAAAATGTACTGATTAAGAAGGAAGACATAAAACAGACTTTGTTCACAGGCGACATGATCATCTTTGTAGAAAATCTGAAAGATTTTATTAAAAAAAAAAGAAAACATCTTCTAGAACTAATAAACAATTATAGGAATCAATATTTAAAATCAATCACTTTTATATTACTAGCATTGAATAAGTGGAATTTCACATTTAAAACACAGGATCATTTTCATTAGCCCTCCCCAAAATGAAATACTTGGGTATAACTAACAAAATATGTATAAGACTGGTATGAGGAAAAGTACAAAATTCTGATGAATTAAATCAAAAAAAGCAAAACAAATGGAAAGATATGATGACTTTTTAGATACAGCATCAAAGGCATGATCCATGAAAGAAAGAGATGATAAACTAGGTTTCATTAAAATTAAAGAGATATCTGATAAAGGATTGTTATACAAAATATACACAGAAGTAAAACTCATCAATAAGAAAATTAAGCAACTTGATTAAAAATTTGGTAAAAAATCCAAAGGACAGCTTGCAAGAGAAAATATACAGCTAAATACATATACATACATACATACATACATATATATATATATATGTATATATATATATATATATATATATATATATATATATATATATATACATACATATATATATATATATATATATACACATACATATATATATATATATATATATATATATATATATATTCTCCACATCATGTCATTAGGGAATTGCAAATTAAAACAACAACCACAATGAGATACCACTACATACTATTAGAATGGCTAAAATCCAAAACACTGACAACATCAAAAGCTGCAGAGGATGCAAAGGGATAGGAAACCCTATTCATGGCAGGTGGGAATACAAAATGATACAGCCACTTTTAAAGACAGTTTGGCAGTCTTTTACAAGTCTAAAATACTGTCATTGTACGATTCAGCAATTTCACTCCTTGGTATTCACCCAAAGAAGTTGATAATTGCATCCACATAAATACCTGAACATGGAACCAAGATGGTGGAATAAACACTGTGCCCGCATCCTTCCCTAAACACATTAAAATTACAACTAAATTATAGAACAATCAACCTGGAGAACCATCTGAAGTCTAGCCAAACAGAAATCCTAAAAATATAAAGAAGCCACGCGAGACTGGTAGGAAGGGTGGAGATGCAAAACAGGCCCCAAACCTCCTGTGGCAGTTGAGAATGAGGAGGGATATCTCCGCCACAGAAGTTCCCCCCAGAGGAATGAGGGACCTCAGCCCCCCACGCCAGGCTCCCCAGACCACAGTACTGGTGCCAGATAGAGGAGCCCCACATCACGCTATGAAAAACAGTGGCGAGTCTGACCATTTAGGTACGATGGAAGGCTGAGGGAAACCCAGCCATCCCCTTAAATGGCCCGAGTAGAGACTTACTCGTTTGCAGGCACTCATCTTGGTCCTTGGTGGAGGGACAGTGACTCCTGGGGTGTCAGAGAGAAGACATATAAGGATAGACTGAGGAGTGTGGCCTCAGGAGGAGGACCTGAAGACAGTCACCATTTTCCTAGGCAGGGTTTGTCTTCAGGTGCAGCTGGTAGGTGGGCACTGACTTTTATATGTTGAGACAACTCCCACAGGACAAAGTTGAATCTGATTAGCTGGTGAGCTCCTCTATGCTGCCCTGTTGACTCAGCTGGGACCCCTCCTTATTCAAGTCATGCACAGCTGGAGGCACTTTCTCTGTGAGCAGCCAGCCGCACCCTCAATCACTCTTTCCAGGAAAACTCCTGGAGTCCACAGACCCTAGATAAATGGCAAGTGGTCTTAGTGTGCACTGAGACTTTTGCTGAGTGGCTCCAGGCTCAGAAACTGGCACAAACCAGAGTCCACATTAACCTGGTGACCACAAATCTTCCCACTCTAGTGATTACCTGAGACCCTGCCTCACCTAACTCGCATGAGGCTTTATCAGTGGCTGAACCTTAAGGGAACTGGCAGTTGACAACAGGCCTCTGGGTGTCCTGGCTTTTTGTGGATTACCCCAGGCCCGGTACTTGTGGCAGATGTCCTCAGTTTGCAGTGTGGCCTCTGTCATGCACCTCCCAGTTTAGCACAGGCAGTGAACAACTGCAGATCACTTTATAGCTTTTACCAGGTAATCCCCTGGCCAGTCACAGGCCATGGGAGACTTGGGACTGCACCAGGGCCCCTCCCAAGAAGCCCCAGAACCAACATACTTGGAGGTTGGGTCAGACCACAGCAGAGAACTGCCCAATTAGCCCGAACAGAGACATACACAAAGGGTGGTCTCAACAGGCACCAGAGTCAGCTGGGGTGAATCCACTCAGTGGGGCAAGCCTCCTGCACAGCAGCCCATCAGCTGGGGATGTGGCCAAACCCCACAGCCAGTCAGCCTGAGGGTCAATTCCACCCACTGACGTCTCAATAGTAATCAAGGCTCAACTGTAACAGGATACCACACACAACATATACAAGGGACACTCTTGGAATACCCGGAGCAGCTGACCAGGGAGACTGTGCCACTGGGCCCCACAGGGCACCTACCTCATAAAGCCACTCGGCAAGACTGGGAGACATAGCAGATCTACCTATACATAGAAACAAACAGAGAGGCAGTCAAAATGAGGAAACAAAGAAATGCATCCCAAATGAAAGAACAGGAAAAAAACTCCAGAAAAAATAAATAAACGAAACAGAGGCAAGCAACCTACTAGACACAGAGTTCAAAACAATGCTCATAAGGATGCTCAAGGAACTTAGAGATAGCAAGCATTAAAAAGGATATAGAAACCATAAAGAAGAACCAGTCAGAAGTGAAGACTACAATTAGTGAAACAAAGAATGCATTAGAAAGAATCACCAGCAGCAGACTCGATGAAGCAAAAAAAATAAATTAGTGATTTGAAAGACAAGATAGCTTAAAACACCCAATCAGAACAGCAAAAAGGAAAAAAAAAGAAAAAAAAAAAGAAAAACAGTAAGGATAATTTAAGAGACCTCTGGGGCAACATCAAGCATAACAACATTCACATAATAGGGGTACCAGAAGGAGAAGCGAGAAAGCAAGGGATGGAGAAAGTATTTGGAGAAATAATGTCTGTAAATTTTCCTAACCTGGTAAAGGAAATAGACATAGAAGTCCAGAAAGTGCAATGAGTCCCAAACAGGATGAACCCAGACAGGCCCACACCTAGACACATTATAATTAAAATACCAAAGGTTAAAGACAAATAGAGAATCCTAAAAGCAGCAAGAGAAAGACAACTAGTAACTTATAAGGGAGCTCCCATAGAACTGTCAGCTGATTTCTCAACAGAAACTTTGCAGGCCAGAAGGGATTAGCACAAAATACTCAATGTGATGAAAAGCAAGGACAGACAACCAAGAGTACTCTACCCAGCAATTGAAGGACAGATAAAGAGCTTCCCCAACAAGAAAAAACTAAAGGAGTTCATCACCACCAGACCAGTAGTACAAGGAATGTTACAGGGACTATTTTAAGATGGAGAAAAATTCAAAATTATGAATAATAAAATGACAATAGCTACATATCTATCAACAATCACTTTCAAAGTAAATAGGTTAAATGCTCCACTCAAAAAAACATTGGGTGGTTGAATGGATAAGAAAACAAAATCCTTATATATGCTGCCTACAAGAGACTCACTTCCCATTGAAAGACACACACAGAGGAAAAGTAAAGACATAGAAAAGGATATTTCATAAAAATGGGTGTGTGTGAGGGGGAAGCTGGAATAGCAATACTTATACCAGACAAAATAGACTTTAAAACAAAGGCTATAAGAAGAGACAAAGAAGGACCCAGTAATCCCACTTGAGACCACCCTTTGTGTATGTTACTGGTGGGGCTAATTTATCTAAAGAAACCTAAAACACTACTTTCAAGGGACGTGTGCATCCATATGCTCAATGCAGCATTGTTTGCAATGGCCAAGATGTGAGACAGCCTGGTGTTTGTCAATGAAAGAATGGCTAAGAAGAGGTGGTGCATGTACGAGTATACAATGGGATATTGCCCAGCCATGGAAGGGAATAGGTTCTTACTATCTGTGGCAGCATGGATGGACCTGGAGGGTGTTGTGCTGAGTGGAGTATGTCCGACAGAGAAGGACAAATGCAATGTCATTTCACTTATACGTGAAATCAAAAGAACAAAATAGAAACAAATTCATCAATACAGAACACATTTTGATGGTTGGCAGATGGGGGGGGTCTGGGGTTGTTGGTGAAAGAAGGGAAAGGGATTCAGAAGTACAAGTTGGTTGTTACAACATAGTTATGGGAATGTAGGATATACCTTAAGAAATACAGTCAATAATATTGTAATAACTACATATGGTGTCAGATGGGTAATAGATGAGAGGGTTTGGGGACAGAGTAAAAAAGGTGAAGGGAATAAGAAGTACAAACTGCTAGTTACAAAATAGTCATGGGGATATAAAGTAAAGCACAGGGAATGTAGTCAGTGATATGGTAATAACTATGTATAGTGCTAGGTGGGTACTAGACTAGTTAGGGGGATCACTTCTAAAATTATATAAATGTCTAACCACTATGCTGTACATCTGAAATTAATATAAAATAATATTGAATGTCAACTATAATTGAAAATTTTAAAAAGGAGGAGAAAGGGGAATAAGAGATCCAAATTTCCAGGGATAAAACAAGTAAGTAATGGGTATGTTATATACAGCATGGGGAATACAGATAATAATATTGTGATAGCATAATACGGTGTCAGATGGCAATCACTTTTTTAGGTATATAAATGTTGAATAAGTATGGTGTACCTCTGAAACTAATATAATATTGTATGTTAGCTCTATTTTTAATAAAAATAATATTTTTTTAAAATTTAAAAATACCTGCATATGGATGTTTACATCAGTTTTATTGATATTTGCCCAAACTGGGAAGCAATCAAGATGTCCTGTAAAAAGATGGATCAGTGGTTAGCAGAGCATGGAGGTGGGAGGGGTGAATAGGTCGAGCACAGAGGATGTTTAGGGCACTGAAGGTGCTCTATGTGATACCATAATGACGGACAAATGGCACTATACATTTGTCAAAACCCATGGCATGGACAACACGAAGAGCAAACTGTAATATAAAGTATGGACTTAGGGTGATTATGACATGTCGATGTAGGTTCATCAGTTGTAGTAAATGTACTACTGTGGTGGGAGATATGTTTCATGGGGAGACCATGCACGTGTGGGAGTGGGGAGTATTCGGGAAACCTCCATACCTTCCTCTCAGTTTTGCTGTGAACCTAAACCAGATCTAAAACAATAAAGTCTGTTATGAAAAGAAATACATAACTCAAGAGTCTATACAAAGTGATAGAGCCAGAATTTCTGGGATTCTGGTCTTGTAGTGTACTTTTATAAACTCTCCAAGGGGACATTTTTATGCATCTAATGTCTAAGATGTTCCATAATCTACCAAACTTACTTCTCAAAGCATCATTGTATCATTTCATAAAATTTGATGTTAGAAAATTATATAACTCACCTTTTAGTATATCCATACTTGCTGAAATATTTTAGAAAATTACTAAAAGCTATGGAAATAAATATACTCAAATATACTTAAAATTAATTTCTAAATGTATGGATACTCATCTGTTTCTGACTTATCTTTTTTAATTCATTAATATTTAGAAGTATATTTATTTTGGTGTCAAACAGGGAATGCACATAATCTAAAGCCGTTCTTGTGTGATTTTTCCAATAAAATTCAATATCTTTATTTAGCAATCACACTATATTTGTGCGTTTAATATCACATATTACAATACTGCATTATAAATATTTTACTTGTCAGTTATGATTTTTAAAATTTTATAAGACTTTATCATTCCCACATGAATATTTGACTCACTCCAAAATTGAAACTAATTATAGTCCACTGTTCATACGCTGTTCATACACATCATGCAGTTGCTCATACTGTCACCTTTTCCTGTTTTCATCCCCCCATTTTCTAATATAGAAAATATCAGGTTATAATCTACCTTGGCACATCTGTTCAGTTTTTGTCTCTCATATTGTTTTCAGAATGTGAAGTTGAAGATAAAACATCTAAATGCAGCATTAATTTTTATGCTGAATCAGAATCATGAACCATCTTGAATTGCTCTTTTTCTATTTAAAATGGTTACTGGAAATAGTGTTTGTATCAGCTTTCAATATAATTTCAGCTCACTCATTTGACATGGACAGTTAATACTATTAGTGGATAGTTTCCAAGAAGCTCTCTAGTTAAAATCATTTCAGTAATGCAATGAAAACTTAGCAGTCGATTAAGATTAAAAGCAAATTTTCACTTTGTGAAACAGTTGCAACAAATTATTGTGAATCTACAAACAGAATATTTTAAAAATGTGATAAAACAGAAATAGTTCTTAAGAACCACATCGGACACTAATCTATTTGGCCTGTCTCATGCGAATGAATGAAATAAAAATGAAGATTCCTTTTCAAAATACTCTTTATGATGAGAAGAAAAACTAAATTATTCCAAAGTTTTCTCTTAACTGAAAACGAAGGGAAAATGAAAAGCTATGTAGCTTCCATGAAATCAGCCAAGGTATCTTTATTTGTATTGTGACTGGGTAAGTACAGGAGTTTAAAATATGAGATATATATTTTTCCACTTTTGGCTATTAATCCAATTATTTACATGCTTATATGTTTTTATATTTAAAATTGAGTTAACTTTCTTAACAACTGCCTGCTACGTTAGTTGAGAATCCAATGCTCCTTAAAGTTGTTACATTAGAAATTTTAAACAAATAAATTAATACTTATATTATTTGAATGTTAATATCACTCATTAATAAACCAAATAATAGACTTAACTTCTTATTGATGATACATACAAAAACATACACATACATATATGTATTTGTATATTTGCGTATACATTTGCATGTGTGTATATGTACGTATAGTCATTATTATTCTATTTGTACGATTGTAGTTTTTCTTTATCTTCATCATTCTGAGTTTCCTTTTTAAATGGATTTTATGTGGGTTTTTATTCATATATCTCTGGGTGCTAGATAGGCCTCTTTTTTTTCTGGCTGACATAAGTTCTGGAATTTTTTGAAAAGTATATATTTTGATAGTCACCTTTCTCTGTTTTAAATCATTTCTTAAAAGGAATTCATGTTAGTATAATACTGGAACTTTTGTGCCAATCTGTAAACATTCTTATCTTTCTTCACTTACATTTTTTATTATAATTTTGTTTGTTTTAAATTTAGGAACACTTACTCAATTTTATCTTCCAAAATTCCTACTACTTTTTATCCTATTTTTAATTCTAGGTTATTATTATTGGTTATTAATTATTCCTTGACTTATTTTGATTAATAAATCTGATATCTCTGAGGATTTCAAATACGCTATTTAAATATTTTCTTTCTAATCCCTCCCCACATTTGTTTTCCACAGTTAAACATATTAAAATAGGATGTTTCTTTGTTTTACTTTTAAGTGAGACCTGAAGAAAGTAAATGCACGTTCCAAAAGAGAAAAAAAAAATTACAATTTAAAAATGTCAACATAAGTAGCCAAAACTCAGATTGGGGTGTCAGTGTGTTTCCTTGCAAGTGGAGGAACATTGGACCAGTATCTGACTCATGGCTGTGATACAACGGAGGGGTGCCTCTAGGAGAGTTAGTGATTGCCTGACTCCATGAATGAATGAAGGAAGGAAGGAAGGAAGGAAGGAAGCAATGGCTATCTACTGCATATTTATCTACTGTATATGCAACTACTATTTTTAGCTAACTTCTCAATTTATCTTCACAATACAAATACAATTTAATCTTTTCCACACTACAATATTTAAAACTCACAAGAATATAAAACAAAGTAACAGTGACAATAATAAACATAGAGCTGCTATATTGACAAATCATGCAAGGATTTTTCACTAACTTCAATTTTGTTGTGACTGTGAAAGCAACACTTGTTGGCTGATTCACTTATTCTCATCTCCCATTTGGATAAGTCGAAGTTCTTTCTTGGCTAAATCCTACTGGCAACATGCCCTTTATGCTGTATTTGAAAACATCTAGGGCTTATTGTATTTCCCCAAGTAAATTTTCTATTTTTACTGTTTTAATGACATAAAATATTGTACTTTCTGAAAATAAAAAAATGGGCAGTGATTGAAGGGAGGTATAGGGTGCATCCTGTACTATAAATTCCACATACATACAGTATAAAATGAAGTAAATATAGGAAGATAAAATATATTATGGAGTAGGGTAGATTGCAGTGTTTTTTGATCAGGCACAGAAGTTCAATGTGACAAAGAGTCAAGGACAGGAGTTATAGAGAGGATCTTTGACCAGACAGCCCTTCCTGGATGTTGGGCTATGATGTTGCAAGTAATTTACCGTATACATAGCTGTAGATTTGTTGAGTGTGCATAATTAGAATCTATATTAATGCATTCACATAAACCAATCTGTTGTGTTTTTTTTTTTCCCTCTCTCAATTGTAGTACTAGGAAAATAATCAATAAGGAGGAAAAATCTATTGAGAACAGATAACCAAGGCCTGAACTTTTGAAATGTTTGTATATCAGGAGCATGGTAAAAAATGAACCTTAGACTGATTGCGGTGAGGTAAGGAGAATACTATCTATGATGCTGTATAAGCCAAAGTAGAAAATGTTGAGATTGGCGAATGGTGACTGCTGAACAGATATGGCTAGCAGTTGTCAGCTAAAATTATGAAGCTCAACATAGGTTTTCTACAGACGATATCAGTAAGAAACAACTTGCCAGGGCAGCCACCCCACTCCACAGAAGGACCTTTATGACATGTAACAGCATAAAAGCATGGACCCCCACTTGTTCTAAGAAACAGCTGGTCACAGAAAACTCTCTGCCCCTAACACTGAATAATTCATCCTCTTTTGAAATGACCCCAAACTGTTAATGTATCCCCTTGTAGTCAACCAAGAGCTGCCAAATGTACCAAGTTAACTAAAATGTCTTTCTGCTTCCAAACATCCCACCTAATTGAACATTTGCCATTCACATAAGCTGTTGTTTTTTTTCTCTTTTTATCCTATAAACTGTATTCTCCCTTCCAGCTCCTTGCACCCTACTGAAATGGAAGTGATGACACATGGGTTCCCTTGTGGCAAGTCTATGAATAAACAGCTTTTGTATATATTACAGCAGACTTAGTTTTGTTTTTGACCTCAGTAAACGGACCCATAAATGTGGAACAGGAATAAATTTAGATATTAAATAACTAAACACACAAATGCCAAGTCAACACAGTAGTAATCTTTAACATTTTCATCGTCTGCTATAATTAACAGACTGTCTGCCCCTAGATTATCTAAACTTCAACACAACCCAGAGAGAGACAGTTATTCATTATAAAGGATGCTGGAAATAGGTTTTATGTTACGATTTACATTGTTCCAAATTTAGTTAATGTGGGCTAGAATTTGAACTCAGGCCTTCTTACAAGATCCCTTCCCTTTAATAATTCAACACATTGCTTATATTGTATAAATATAACAGCAAAATTAGGATACTGTTACTAAGAAATGAAAATCTTTGGAGTGAGAAATACAATAAAGTTTGGCTTCTGGAAGGAGTTCAGCCTTGGCCAGGAATTAAAAAAAAAAAAATAGGTGATATTCAAACTGGAAGGAACAGGGGAACAGGAGAAAAACTGTCATTAGAATAATGAAATTAAAAACAACAACACTAAAACACTAACATGTCTTGCAGGCTAATTTTGTTTTCAGTTTTAAATATGGAAAAATGAGATAAAAATATACCGTATTTAGTCTACAGATTAAAGAATGATCAAAAGATCAGTAGTTCCATTTAAATTTGGAGAGGGTTTAAGAGGAAATGATAAATATATGCACAACATTTATATGATTCTTATATAAAATTTATGATTCATGGACAGAAAATCTGCCTTTTTATCTCAGTTGGGCAAGCTCTTATATTAATATGTTTACTGTTTGTTGTGAAAAACTTTTTACAAAATTCTGACTCTGTTGCTTGTTGGTCCATGAAATATTGGAATGAGAAATCTAAATACATAAAAATTAAGAATTTCAAAACAACATGTTAACCTTTTACTAAACATACATTAGGCAGAACAAGAAAATTGTATTTTAAAATTATTATTAAAGGTACTTACATCTTTATTTACCTTGGTATAAATAGGAGAAAAATGAAATTTCTTCTTTCTCCTCATTCATAGTAATATTCTCACCTAAAGTCTGAGTATTGTTAAGATTTCCCTCTTGCTATTTTCTCCCCTAAAACTAAAACCTCTCTTTCTTAGACTGATCATATATAAATTTAATTTATTTTACATTTTGCTAATTTTCTTATATATCTATATTATTAGAAGGCCATTAAGGATGCAGTATATGAAATTCTAAGGCTTTCTGAGCACATGATATAAAAACTTGGAATGAATTAGCTTAGCAAACATTACAATAGTATGCATGCTATAATCTTTTAAAGCAGTCCCTAATCATATTCCTATCTTATCAATCAACTCTTCAAAATGAACAATTTCACCTTTTAATGTAAACACCATATCTGGACTTTCCTGAAATAAAAGAGAAAATAATTTTGAAAACAAAAATATCTCCTGTTTTATCAGTAAGATTGATAATCTCTGGCAAACACCCCTTCATGATGTTCTCATATCCAGAAAGCATCTCCCCTTAGAAATGGGGCTGTATCATATGCACTTAATACAATAATTTATAATTATGATCGCTGTTGCCTCTAAGTGTGGTCTATTGACAGTGAAGTTATGTCTCAATAGATACACTTTTACAGACTAAATTCTAACCAGCACAGCATCTAGGAAGATTACTTTCTTCTTCTTAGGAATTATAAATCTTTCTGTAATTACTTTCTTCTTTCCCCAGATCTTTATATCTCTTCTACTTCACTATATTTTATCCATAGAAACCCACAAATCTGATCACATCATCCCAATACTTAAAATCTTCCTCTGACTTCAGGGTGAAACTCAAAACTCATTAGCGGGTAAAGGTCATATGTGTCATGGTAGAAAGACTGTGGTTTGGGGAGTCAGTGAAGATTCAAAATAAATCTGTATCTGCCGTGTCAGAGAACTCAATTCCTTAATCTTTAAAATAGATGTAATAATAGACAATTTACAGGTGTGTCATACAATTGGGCACAACTGTGTGTGTGCAGCACGTGGCTTCGCAGGTACTCTTTCCGGGGCAGATGACGTTGTGTACACGAGCATTATTCATTGCTGAGTCTCTAGTTTACATCATCTCTTTCCATGAAAGTATACCTGTCTCATCCTTTCAGCTGTTCTTTCTGTTTTATTCAGAATTTTTTCCCTTTTTGACCTGGTTCTGACTTATGGTACAGGATGAAGGAAGGGTACAGAGAGGGGATTGCAGAGGTGTGGGGAGAGAGTGGGAATTTACTGATGGACAATTTTATTACTGGGCTCTTTTTCATTGTGGTGAATTGGAATAACGGACATACTCAAGAGAAACATTAAGAAAAACACTAGAGCCTAAATTTATCTTCATACTAAAGAAATGAGAGAAGAAAACATTCTGGATTCCTGAAAATCTTCTAAATTTCATTGTAATAAAGTTGTGTAAAATACTTGAAACTGGAAAACATTTGTTTCATATATCTTTTCAGCCAAATAAACTTTCTTGATTCCAGTTGCTTTTTTCAAAACCCACTTTCTTTATTTTTTAAGTATACTTTTACTTTGTAATCTTTTGTAAATTTGTTGGGGTGACATTAGTTAGTAACGTTATGTACGTTTCAAGTATATAGTTATATAATACATTATATACATATTGCTGTGTATGTTCACCACCCAGAATCAATTCCCACTTTAATTTCACAAGATTAATCCACTTAGATATACTTACCATAAGTTTTTACCACTAAGCCAAAGAAATAGAATGTATCCCAGTTATATACACATATAAAATATAAGCCTGAGGTTCTCTTTGATGTAGTGAGATCAGAGATTATGTTTCACACATAATGGTAATACTAATACAATATTTGAAGTTAATTTTCTTAATCACACACCCACTATAGAATGGATAATTTTAATGAAAGCCTATAAAAGCCTTAAATTTCTGCTTGAAATTTCATGGAGAAAATGTTTACTACATATGTTAAAATTGTGGTAACATCTGAAGGTAATTATATTATATATACATCTAGATCTATCTATCTATCTATAGAGAGATGATAGATGATAGATAGATATAGATATATCTATCTATATGTATGTAGTATGTTTGTGTGTGTGCAAGATGTTTAATTTCAATAAAGAAAAGAACATTTGTCAGGAGTGGCCAACAGCCTGCAAAGCAACATGCCCAAGTTTTATTTTGACTACTGTAATACATACGTCACCCACAACTCTCCATATGTGAGAAAGACACACTGCAGTGGCAGGAAGCACACAGAGAATGTGAAAGACTACTATCAGACCTGGATGGAAGGGCAGGCTCAGAGCCTGATGGACAAAACACCCGCAGCATTTCAGCAAGGAAAGATAGATACCTCCTCCTCCATTCTCTGCTCTCCCTCCTGCAGGGGCGATGACCCCACCTCCCCCCAGCCTCCCGGGTCCTCCTCACCCTGGCATGATGCCAGCACCCCATACGGGGGACATTCCCATGATGCCAGTCATGGGCCCTCCTCCTCCTGGGATGATACCTGTGGAACCTGCTCTTGGAATGAGGCCGCCCATGGGAGCCAATGCCAATGATGCTGGGGCAGCAATGATGAGACCTCCTGCCCGTCCCATGATGGGACCCACTCGGCCAGGAATGACTTGACCACACAGGTTGGGTAAGAGAGGAGCTTCTTTCTATCACTTTTATATAACTTGTTCTATTTCACCAGGAGATAATGGTGCTGTGACTCTGGGTGTTTTCTAACAGCATGACAAGAAGACTTGCTGCCCCTTCCTATCAAAGAGAGAATAGTTCTGGAAGGGAGTAATTGGGGGAAAAAAGCAATTTCACTTGTATTGTGAAATGTGAAAATAAAATTGTCAACTCTTTTAGTTAAAAAAAAAAAAAGAGATGGACATTTGTCTATATTTTGGGATTTATATTTAGTCCTTTTAATAAAAGGCACTAAATTGTGGAGAAAAATAATTACAACTGAAATAGGTTGTAGTAAATTCTTTTCACAAAGCATTGTCTCAATTGCAGACCCTTAAACTTTGAAAGCATAATAGAGAAAGGGAAACAGACATGTTGTAATGCATTATTATGGAACTGCTATACTGTATTGGGGTGGCGATGGTTAATAAAGTTATACAGGTTTAAACTGTACAATTCTGCAATGCATTGTCTATCCATCGTATTGTGTGTTCACCACCCAGAGTCAGTTCTCCTTCTAACACCATATATTTGATCCCATTTTCCCTCTCCCCCTTTATCCTCTGGTAAACATTGAACTATTGTCTGTGTCTATATCACACTCTTGAAGCAGTAAAAGAGAGTACAAAACTAAGAGAAAAAATTACGTTAAATAAATATTTTGGACGCAGTCTAATTTGCAGAAAAGTTGATTGCAACGTTGAATAGGTAGCATAGGAAATAAACCAGAATGAATTTTAGAAGTGAAAATTTCTCCTCAACAAAAAATAAATACAGATTTTATAAACTATTTAATATAAAGATGAAATAAAAAACAAGAACCACTGAAGTGGAAGAGAGAAGAAGAGGAATAAAAAGACAGATTCATTTGCCTGCACTGTTACATTTTCTACTCCTTTCCTGTTTTTCCTGCGTACAATTTGTTTTGACCAATATTATCACTGGATTAATATTCCTTAATTTGTCAAAGAACCACATAATGTGTGAAAAATATAGGCATTTATTTAAATGTTCATATCCATAGTGTATAATTTAATAAGCATATATAAAATCTAATCATGTCAGTGTATAAACAAAAACAATATATTTTAAATATTATCAAAATAATAAGAACAGAAACATTTGCGTAAGGTATGATTTTATATTTTACGCTTTAATAACTTTAGGTTGGTGCAAAAAGTAATTGCCATTTTTGCAATTATTTTTAACCTTTTAAACCACAATTACTTTTGCACCAACCTAATAGATAGTCTTCATTTGATTTACATTTAGAAATATACACAACATAGTATTATCTATGTCGTAAATTAGTTAAAGCCAACTATGGTACAAAACTCAAATGTTCCTTTTCTTCTTTGACCCTTCTGGAGAAGCCCTTGTGAATGCGACTTACTTCCTGCAAAAACACAACTCATTCCCCTTATTCATTCAAGCCAGCCCTGCTCCTCCAGGTTTCTGTTGTATGAAGAATAAACTTGTTCTCAAATTACCCAAGTACGTGGGGTGTCATCAGCCTTAACATTAGCCATAAATTAACAGAAATCCACCTCATTCCCACAAAGTGACTCTAAAACACTGAATATATAAACAATATGTTGTTCCAGAATATTAATTTCTGCTCTTAACCTGAGTACATGGAAGAAATTTTAAAGAAACTGAAAACCGAAAAAACGTATTTCTCACTTATAGCTACACAAATGTGTGGTGTAACTGAACAAAATATATAGAAAAACAATGGTTATTAAAGTACAAGGAAATGTAAGATTCAGGATGTTCTAACCCATAGGATGAGGTCAACTATTATTTATTTTTTAAAAAGTCTGCATGTTTTCAATACTTGTATATAATGCCAGCTTTAAGTACATAAACATATATATATATATATATATATACACACACACATATATATGTAACAATATATACATGTGTGTGTGTGTACATATATATATATATATATATATATATATATGTAACAATATATACATATACATATGACACTTATGAGAGCAAAGGACAACTCTTTTCAAAATTAGCCATAAGAGATGATGAAATATTGCCACTTGCAACAACATGGATGAATCTTGAGATTATCATGCTAAGCAAAGTCAGACAGAAAAAGGCAAGAACCATATGATTTCACTCATATGTGGGATATAAAACTGAAAGTTATAAACATACAAGACAAATGAACAAGCAAAAACTCATAGACACAGACAACACTTTAGTAGTTACTAGAGGGTAAGAGGGCAGAGGGTGGTAGGAGAGGGCAAAGGGAGTGTTCCTTTTATCAATGCTGTACACTACTACCAAATCTATTCTTCTTAAATTATACTTTATATCTTTTTGCTCAAGAATAATTTCTCCCCATTACTTTCCAATTCCACCATTAATCAAACTGAATTTCCCCCCCCTTTCTGACCTACCAATTTAAACTCCATCTATAATTTACACTACTATTCAAATTTCAGCTTCTCTGTAAGACCACTTCTTTCTATTTCCTATTGCAATTTTCTACTAAATTCTCAAACATTTGTAATCCCACTGAATATAAACTGTCTACTACAGACCATACCATTTTGTTATATAGTCTCTCTCTCTCTCTCTCTCTCTCTCTCTCTCTCTCTCTCTCTCTCTCTCTCTCTCTCTCTCTCTCTCTCCCCTACTCCTTCCTTACCTGACTCATATGTTAATCTCATCTCCCACTCTTAATCTCTAAAAAATGCTTTTTTTTTAATTTATTCTTTCAGCTGAGGCGCAAAATACAACACAGCAACATTAACACTGAAGTTAGGATTCAAATTCAATGGCTATTTTGGTACAAAAATTACCATTATATTATCCATCCCTCTTTATTATATTTTGAAGTCATAATGTTAAAATACGTAGGGTACAAATATTGGAGTAAATCAATATCTTATAACTTTAAGTCTATAAGCTATGACAATGGTAACTATAGAAGATGAAAACTACAGACCGAGTACCACAAGCATAGGGTTAACCACAATACAAGAAAAACATAGCAATAAATAAATAAATAAATACATACATACATAAATAAATAAATAATCAAAATGTTTTCTAAACTCATACAATCAACCTGCCTTCAGAAGCATTGTCTCTTTGGCTATTAGCTGTTTATTTCTATTTTTTTGTTTGTTTGCTTGTTTGTTTTGATCTAATATTTTGTGAAAATCCTTTTTTGAAACATTTGATAAGAAATTGACTGTAGTTTACCAGTAGAGTGATTACTCTTCCTCAAAGAATACACCTTTTTTTAATACTTAAGCTAACCATAAAGTCAACTGCGTAATCTAACGTTTAAAAAGCAGGAAATTATTTGTCAGTAGATGAATTTAAAAGTTCACTTATTTTTTGCATTATTAAAATTTTTAATGCATATTTATTGTTACAATCTACAGTCCCTCATGCATTATTTAATTTCATTAGAGATAATAGGTAAATTGATACTCAGGACACTTTCTTTCATTCCACTTCTGTCTCTATGAGGGCATGGAGGAAACATAATCAGCTTATAATCAGATAAGTATTATGGAATAAATTGTCCTTTGTTTTAGGCTTAGAGGACCCTTTCCAGCTTCTTTTCTGTACTGAAATGCAATAGCATTACTGACACGTTTTTTTAAAAGAACATTCCAAACAATGTCCTAATGAGGAAAATACAATATTTAATGTTTTCCAAAAAAAAATTAAAGTATGCATATATTTTGATTTTTTATCTTGGGCAGCTTATATGAAATATAATTAACATTTAGAATTATTTACTAAAATTCAGGCAATATACAATCTTGTGGTTATATTGATCAGGTCCTGCTTAACAGAGAAATATTTTAGCTTTAAAATTTGTACTGCTTTTTGAGATAACGGAGATTAATGTTGATTCA
Source organism: Rhinolophus sinicus (assembly GCF_057876585.1). Classification (NCBI taxonomy): domain Eukaryota; kingdom Metazoa; phylum Chordata; class Mammalia; order Chiroptera; family Rhinolophidae; genus Rhinolophus; species Rhinolophus sinicus. The sequence goes on from NC_142515.1 coordinate 124,009,202, forward strand.
AGAAACAAATAACAATGACAAAAACAAGCCAAAGAAAACCTAAGGTTTAAAGCTGCAGTCTATTCTACCAGTGTCTTCAAAGAATAACATTAATCAGGATAAATCAAATGGTTACATAAGAATAGATATTTTATAAATGGACTGTCACCATATCCATAATTCTATTATGCTTCATTAAAATGATAGAAACAAATAAAATCACATGGCTATCTTTTAATTTTTAGGTATATTTTAAGGTGTTTAGGACATTTATTGCAAAATAAATGACATAATTTTTGCAAGAAAATGTTGCACAGTACGCCTACAATCAAGAAGGGTAATGCCTAGATATTAAAAATGTGTGTGTATGCACAGAAATATAGCATATGTAATTCCAGAAGTATAAATTTAATTTTGGTTAAAAATATATAGTACTGTATATGATAAGGAGTTAAACATAATATAGAAAGAACACTGATAAAAGTTAATCATTTCATAAATAGAGTAGGCAATAGATAATGGTTGGCACTTCGCACTGATGCAAATTCAAATGGACAATAGATATATAAAAAGATTCAAATTTTCACTTTGCTGTTGAAATGCTAATTTTGCAGGTGTTTATAAAGTTATGAATATCTATATATTGAAAAATTTCAACAAAGCCTATTCAATGACATAAAAATAAATAAGCCCATTTTCATATATATATATATTTATATGTATTCTCATATACATATATTCTCATATATATATATATATATATATATATATATAATATATACATATGTGTGTCTTAATGTGTGCTTATTGCTGAATTGCTGAGTGGCAAGTAAGGGATTTGTTTACAAATTGGCACATTTACACCATGAAAACCATGTAGCATTTATAAGAATAAAATAAAACTCCACCAGTGACAGACAGATGTATTTCCAGATGGTACCGTGGAGTGTAAAAAATCAACATGCAAAATAGTATTTATGTATAACCCTTTTTTTACAATAAATGATCAAGAAGTATGTGTGTCTGTGTGTGTGTGTCTGTGTGTGTGTGTCTCTGTGTGTGTGTGTGTGTGTGTGTGTGTGTGTGTGTATGTGCAATTTTAGGAGCATGGAGAAATATACAGCAATCCTCATAGGAGGATATTAACATAAAATTCCCAAATGTGTCTGGTGTGTTGGGAAATGGGACAGGGTGAAATAAAAGGGTTAATAAAAAACTGTCACTGAAATATTATTACATAAACATGTTTATTATTTTATATAAACTATATACCCATGTGGGCAGTTGCATGCCTAAAGAAATATTTTTAAAATTTCTTAGATGGCACTGATTCTATGGTTCTGGCCTCTCACGTGGGAGCTGACCACCCAGGATCCTGGCACAACTCCTTTAGAGAGTAAGCACATAAGAGGAAAATAATTGATTTCTCATATTTCTAAGAGCTTATTGAGGTATACATTACATACCCTAAAATTCACCCTGTAAAGTGTATGATTCAATGGTTTATAGCATAGTGCAGTTATACACCCATCACCATAATCTAATTTTCTCACATTTAATTACTCCAAAAATAAATCTTCTACCTTTTAGCAGATATTCCCAATACACACCGCACTCCTGCTATCCTACCACTAGGCCTAGGCAGCTATGAACCTATTTTCTCTATGGACTTTCTTATTCTTCATAAATCACATAAATGAACTTACGATGGTACAGTGTCGCATGTATCAGTGCTCCATTTCTTTCTAAGGCTGAGTAACATCTTGTTGTATGAGTCTACTACATGTTGTTTATCCATTCATTTGTTAGCAGACATTTGTCTTTTCCCTGTTTTTTGGCTATTATGTATAATGCTGCTATAAACACCCATTTAAACATCTTTTGTGAATATATGTTTTTATTTATCTTGGGTAGATACCTAGGTAGGTATGGAATTGCCAGGTAATATGGCACGACTATTAAATGCCAATCTGTTTCCAAAATGGCTACATAATTTTACACCCCCGCCGGTAACATAAAAGTGTTCCCATTTCTCCATATCCTTGACAGCACTTGTTATGTCTGTCTTTCTCTAGAGGACACTATCATGCCCGCCCAGATTTCTGATCTACAGAACTGTGAGATTCTAAATGAGCATTGTTTCAATCTCCTAAATCTGTGACATATTTTAATGCAATGATTAAAAATAATAAAATGCTCAACACAGAAGCATGAGTAGTCGGGGAGGGGCAACCTGCCACTCCTTCAACACTTTGCTTAAAAATCTCAGCTATGGTAAATGTGCAAGTTTATCACTCACAAAATTTTCCTTTCAGTTCTTGGACACTTACAACAAGAACTGTCTTTCCTCCAATTTCCAATGACATGTTCTTTTCTTCTGTCTGAGAACTCATCACAATCATACAGAACATCCAGATTTCCAGCATGCACCTCAGAACTCTCCCAGCTTCTGCAGTGTCCAGTTTCAAAGCCACTTTCACATCGTTAGGGGTTTGCTAGGGGAGACCTCTACTCTTAGCACCAAAATCTAAGTCAGCTAGGACTGTCATAACAAATACCACAGACTGGGGGGCATAAGCACAGAAATTTACTTTCTCAGAGTTCTGGAGGCTACACGTTTGAGATCATGAGATCAGGGTGCCAGCCTACTTGGGTTCTGATGAGATCGCCCTTCCTGCTGTGTTGCAGAGGTTAGCTTCTCACTATGACCTCTTATGAGGGAGAGGGAGAGAGAGAGAGAAAGGGAGGGGGAGAGAGGGGGAGTGATAGAGAGAGAGGGAGAGAGGAAGAGGGGGTAGAGGGAGAGAGGGAGAGAGTGGGGGGGAGGAGAGGGAGAGAGCGAGGGGAGAGAGGGAGAGGGAGAGGGAGAGAGAGGAAGAGAGAGGGAGAGAGAGGGAGAGAAAGGGGGGAGAGAGGGAGAGGGGGACAGGGATAGAGGGAGAGAGAGGCAGAGGAGAGAGAGAGGGAGGGGGAGAGAGGGAGAGAGAGGGAGAAAGAGGGGGAGAGAGAGAGAAGGAGAGGGAGAGAGAGGGGAGAGAGGGAGAGAGAGGGAGAGATAGAGGGGGAGAGAGAGCGCTGGTGTTTCTCATTATACAGGCACTAATCTCATCATGAGGGCTCCAACCTCATAATTTCATCTAAACCTATGAGTGGGGTGGTGGGGGGATACAATTCAGCCCACAGCACTTGACAAGACAATACTGTCTCCAAAATGACTTAATTCCTTATGGAGTTGCTTAATCTTTTCATTTTCTTTCTATCTCATATTTCATTTTTCTTCCTATTCTCTGGATTGTTTTATTCATCCCCAATTATAAGCTTTTTCCTTAACTTACTTTTGTAAGATAGCATGCTAGGAAGAAAAAGCAGACAACATATTCGTATGCATGTGTCCATCCTAGTCAAAAGACATCCATTTGAATCAATGAATAAGTCGTGTTCTAGATTATTTGAGGGCATCACAATGTAGGAACATATCTATACTATCAAGTTGTTAGAATTGAGTGAGAGAGAGAGAGATAACACATACACACACAAAATAAGTAAATCAAGGGAGTTTGTTGTAAATGCTACAGAACAGAAATAAAGAAATGGCTATGGAAGCATAGACACAGGAAAAATTAATTATGACTGGGCAACACAGAAAAAAAAGTAGTGAATTGAGTCTTAAATATTCTGATAAAAAACAAATCAGCTTTCTTTTTTCCTCAGTCTACATTTCTCCTACTCTCGTGAGCTCTTAGCCATACTGAAGCTTATATCTCTCTGCAGTTATCTGTGCCCCTTACATGGGTGGCATGCTCCACAATTGTCCTGGCAACCAAACATTGGACAGCTTGGAAAGAGCACCTGGAACCTGACACACAGACCTATAGGAACCCAAGGGGCTGAAGACTGAAATCTTCCTTGGGAACAGGAGGGAATTCACCCTGGCACAAGCTAGACAAGATGCAGGAACAGGAATGAGGCCCCAGTCCCAACTAGAGGAAGTACGCTTCCATTTTTATGCAAAAATAGAGACGGTCAGTCTTCCCAGGGGTATTGACCTCAGGAGTGTGTGGCCCAGTCTCAGCAAAGTATCCGATTCAAAAATCCTCAGGAGTCACACACTAAACTTAAAGAGCAGGAAAGACAGAAACTGATTCTCCCCGGGAAATCATTTTCTGCACTGTCTATTTTAATTTCCTCATTATGTGTATTATATAATTGACCTTTTCTCACTTTAAGATTTTGATGAAAATACAAAAATGACAGTGAAATTATATAAGACAGATATGTCTTTAAAATCATTTTTAGATTTAAAATGCAATGTAGGTTTTTTTGTTTGTTTTGTTTGTTTTCCTCAGAGAATGGATTATGTTCCAAGACATTTTGATGACCAGACTACAACGATTATAGGCTATTTGTAACTCAAAGCAGTTTCCTAAAATGAAAGTAGGGAGGAGAGAAAAAACGCATAAATTTAAAATAAAAGTGATGACAACATGTAAAGATTATCTAGGAGGAAGACAATGTAAGTTTGGTTTAGTAACACCCATAAGAGAACATGCGAAGGACAAATGTTTAGAGAAAAAATACATCCAACACATTATAGGAATATGTCTACTTCACATTGCAAAGAACAATAGAAATCTGACATAATAGTTTCTGGGTTTTTTTAAAGCTAGTTTTACCTATCTAAAAATATATATGCATATGCCTTTTTAAAGGAGGATTGTGAAGTACCTAATTTTATTTTAAAAAAATTACACTAGCTGCACATGAGAATATAAAAGAATGTGATAAACTTTTGAGCAGACCTATATCACGTAAGCAATTTAAAGACAAACTAATGCCAGCCACCAAACAGTACCCGTTCTTTGCTGTGTCCGTTTTTCTGTTAGTCGCTGTCGTATTATTGCTCTTTTGTCATGGGATCGCTGCTAATGCACTCATTCTTGTTTTAAGAATCTTTTTTATGCTTATTTGTGAACAATGGATTCTGCATTTCCTTTCTGTTTCCCTGAAATCAAGGGAATGATAAAGCAATGGCTACTTATACAATATAATAAATAGCCAGTGGTGATAAAATCCTATATATATTAATTTTAGAAATCCAAAATACATGCTTCAAGCATATCTCTTAAATAAGTTAAAAATATGAGCAAGCATACATTAAACACTGAATTATATTACAGTAATTATCACATGATAGTAATAATTTTAAGCACATAAAAACATGTTTTCTCAGCAGTATTCGAAACAATCATATTTCAAAGATGATAGAAGTCTAAATTATTCAAAATAATAATAGTATGAAATGTATGTCATCACATACTAAACATAATAATATTCATTATGTGAACATTTAAAAAAAAGAAAAAGAAATATGCCATGGAAAATTATTGTTAGTTTTAACATTGCAGTGAATCAATCTGTATCAAAAATAACTTTGATGCTGAGGGAGAAAGTCTCCCACTTTCCTTAATTATGTAGGCAATTAAAAAATCTTGCCTGTCTTCAAGTAGTCAAAAGTTAATGGGGTTCCAAGATTAACCAAAAACGATCAGTATATGTATTAAGTGGTGATTCTTTTCCATTTGGCTGAGACTTTTAACAGTATACAGTAAAAAGTTCCCTTGTGCAGACAATATTACATTAAAAACAAATTTAGAAACAAATTCATATTTTCATCTTTCTCATGGAACTATTCTAACTTCAGCTTGTGTGTTTTTGAGAACATGATCCACTTGTTTGGTAAATGAATTGCTCTACGCTTAAAACATCTGTACTTGAAAGAACAACTTAGTGAAAAATAAATATAAGTAATTTAAGTAAATAAAGTTTGAACACAACATACGAAGTGGTATTTAGAATTTGTTATTCATGAAGTTAGACTTGCCAAGCAATTGCAAATAGTTCTAATTACAGAGTTGATTCCCATCTCAATCTTCTATTTCTTAGTTAGTATCCCTGTAAATAATTCCAATCTGAGTGTAGACTAGTTCTTCATCAGTGCTGGATAACCTTTCATTTACATCTTAATTTCTGATGTTAATTCAACTGTTTATTTAGTCAATAAGTATTTACTTAGCACTCACTACGTATTAGGAATCTTTGGAGCACTGGAGACACAACAGTGAGTAGAACAAATGTCCTGCTCCCAGTGGGTCTCCATTCCAGTGGAAGGAGACAACCAACGGGAGGTGACAAACGCCTTAAAGAAAATACAGCAGGCTCAACATCCTAAATGGCAATTCAGAAGACCTCAGCCTCTCTGTCCCCCACAAAGGTCAATGGTTAGATAGCTATCTATGAACAGCGACAGTTTGGGAAAGCTTTAGAAATTCTAGCAACACAGTAGAACAAAAACAGGTGAGAAAAAAATAGCACAGAAAGAAAAGAAACCCAGCTTCAGGTGTCAGCATCACGCTCTCCCCAAGGTGGTCCTGCTCAGTGCCAAAAGAAAATGTCCCACCTAGAAAGAGTATCCAACCCCAATAAAAAAAAGGTAGGGTGAGGAGCCTTTTGGGACACTGCACAAAGATCCTGTTTCAGTTTCACCTCACCCAGACTGGCAAAGCTGAGATGGATAGAGACGGCTAGGGCCAAGCAAGGAAAAACAGGGGCTTTGAAGAGCAGCCTTGCAGCGGGACCAACTGTGGTTCTCAGAGGCCTGCTTTGCAGACACACAGCAGATTGTGCCACTGAAAAAGGATCCAATGGCCAGAAGAGCTGCCGTGGATCCCCGGCAGATGTCACCAGCTTTTGTCCCACAGGTATTCTATTGGCAGTCTTATGGTACGACATCAAGATAACATATGCATCACTGGAGTCACACAAGGAGAAGCAAAGGAGAAAGGGGTAAGGAGTTTATGTAAATAAATGCTGTCTGACAACATCCCAAACATCGGCAGACGTTTGACATCCAAGTTCATGAAGAGAATGGGTCACCCCAAAATTTAATCTAGGATAATCTTCTCCAAGACACATATAACAAAAGTCAAAAATAAAGAAAAAGAGAGGATTTTTAAAAGCAGCAAAAAAAAAAAAAAAAAAAAAAATATATATATATATATATATATATGTGTGTGTGTGTATATATATACACACACACATATATGTGCATATATACATATATGTATATACATATACACACACATATATATACATATATACACACACACACATATATATATATTTCTTTAATAAAAGGTAAATTCCTAGAAACAAATAACCTAAGAAAAATGAATCCTGAAAAAAATAGAAATTTCGAATAGATCAATAATGAGTAAGGAGATTGAATCAGTAATCAAAACTCTCTCAGCAAAGAAAAGTCCAGGATCAGATGGCTTCACCTGTGAATTCTACCAAACATTTAGAGAATGTTAACACCAATCCTTCTCAAACTGTTGTTTGAGAAATGAAGTTCACAATACCAGATGGAATCATAGAGACTAAAAAGAAGCAAATGAAAGTATATTGCTATAGTTCTTACTTTTTATATGAAATGATATAAAGTTATTTCAGGAATGATGGTGTTAAGATACAGATGCATATTTAAACCCTAGAGAAAATACATGCACACACACACACACACACACACTCACACACACACACTCCCCTTTGGCTTAAAAAAAATAAAAACACAAAACAATACAATAAATGGAATATAATACTAAGAAATACTAGATTAATTCAAAATATGAAATAAAGGAAAAAGGAATTTCAAAACAGAAATCAAACAGAGATAAAAAGAGAAAGGTAGTAGAACTAATCCAAAGCGTGTAAATAAGTACATTAAATGTAAATGGGATCATATCATAACTAAAAGGAACAGCTTGTCAGACTACAATATAAAAAGGAAGACTAAATATGTTAATTATAAGAGATGCTCTATAAACACTAAAAAAGACCAGATTAACATAATAAGATAGAAAAATATGCACCATGCAAATACTAACCATGGCAAAACCTGAATGGCTATATTAAAATAAAAATGTAGAAATCAAAACAAGGAGTCCTGCAACAATTATCGAGGGTCATTTAATAGTCACAAAAAAGTTGATGATTTATAAATGAAAACCTACCAATAAAATTAATTTGCCCGAATACAGAGATTCTACATATTTAAAGCAAAACCTGAAAGAACTTGAGAGAAATAAATAAATCTACAATTACAGTGAAATATGTCAATATCCTTCTCTCTATACATGAACTACCAAATAAAAAAAGGTTAAACAGTTTAAAACATTCAAACTATTATTAACCAACTTAACCCAATTGACTCATTAAAAAAACAATAGAAGCAACACCTGCAGAATATGTATCACTCTCAATTGTACAAGGAACATGCACAATAAAAATCAAATACGCATGAAACAGTGAACTTTATTGATATAATAGAACACATTAACTTTCTAAATTAACAAGTCCACATGTATATACATAGTAGGTTTATTCATAACAGACAAACCACAACTAAAATATCCATCAACCGGTGAGTCAATAATAAACACGTGACAAATTCATATGGAAGAATGCTATTCAGCATACATGGGAATAAAATAATGATACACATAACAACATGAACGAATCTGGAATATGTTATGTTGAAAGAAAGAGGTACAATAAAAAAGAGTAGAAATGGTATTATTACATTTATAGGAATTTATAGAATAAGTACAACCAATGTTGAAAGAAATGAAAGCATGAGTGTTTTCTGAGTGGGTTTTGAGGAGGGCCATAGAGTAGCTTCTAAGGTGATGGAAGTTTGCTGTGTATTTCACAGATCCATGCGTTTTTAACACTAATTGATTAATACACTTAAGGTTTGTTCATTTCAGTATATGTAAATGTTGCCTCAATTAAAATGTGTTTGGGTATGCATAAAATTTTGTAATATTAGATTTTTTAGCAATAAAAATCTCTACATTGTTTTTAGATAGTACAGTTTGGTAAAGATTGCATTGTGATGGACCAATACTTGATATATATTATATTAATATCCATGTAATAGGCATTGGTTTACATATGCTATTTTATGCATGTTTCAAAAATAAATACTGTGGATTCTTAAAAATGGCAAAAGCTACATTAACAGGATAAAATATTTTCAGATTATATATTAATACTTTTCTAAACTAGCATAAATTCAGCTAAATCATGGAGAAAAGTTACCCTAACTTTAAATGCAGAACACCAGATAATACGCTACAATCATTCTACAAAAGTATTTTTGGCAATTCTTTATAATAGAAGCATTAATTTGCTTTAATTAAGATTTCTAAAATTATTTTTTTAAATTTTAATTGCCAGACTATGGCATCCCAAGAAATAATAATCACCTGTCCAATTGCAAAAGCTAAGTGCACTATTATATGCACTTGGCTTTCTTTAGTCTTGCTTCATATATTCCTATCCCCTGGAACAATATTATTAACTTCTGAAGTTGATTATATAGGCTGCTCTGTGAATAGAGACAAGCAGCATTTCAGACCATTAAAAATAATGTTCTACATGGTTTTAAGTGAAACACTTATACCTATCATCCCCTTTGAAGAATATGCACTAAGTATTGGTATTAAAATTTTGAATATTTTAAACCTGCTCTGGAAAACTAAGAATTAGCATGGTGCCAGTTAACATTTTAGGTATTATCTTTAAAATAGCATTTTGAATAATCTGCCTTTCCACTCACAAAATTAAAGTCCTTCAAAGCATTCTCAATCATTAATTATGAGTAGAATGGCAATATTTTCTCACTTTTTTCTTTTACAGATTGAAGTAAAACAATGTTACAACGTTAAAAACAATCTTTCTAACATATTATATATGTAAGCTGAAGAAAGACTGGTGTACAGCAACTAATTTTCATATGTAATTAAGAGAAGTAGGCTTTCAGGGCAATACTTGTGAAAATACACATGAATAATTGTAAAATAAAATATAAGTACTAGTTTTAAAATTGTAAAGTTTTACATCATTTTTATCAACTGTAAAGTTTTATCAACTATAAAGTTTTATCAACATTTATCAATGTTGACACACAACTTAAACATTTTAATTAAATAATCTAGTAAATTAAGCTAACATACTCAATAAAATTTACAAAACATTGAGGTACTGTGAATTATGGCATGCATTATAAGTGGATCATATGAATAATGGAAAATCATTAATAAAAATATGAAATCTACAGGGTTTTCTTCTCACGCCATTTGTTATAAGCAAAATCATCATATTCCTTTATATGCTCTCACATTAAAAATAATAGTCCTTTCATTTATTTTTTTTTTCACTTGTTTGTTTGTTTTTTGTTTTTCATAGACAGCCTGATTCAGTCTAGGATTGCCCAAGTGAAGGTGTAGGTTTGTCCAGTATCAGCTACAAGCTCAAATAGAGTATAAGTGTGGGGTTCTCTAATAGTGATCACAGTGAAGCACTTAATGGAGACAAGCATAGACCTTCCCAGTGCTTTGGGATGCGTCCGGCAGTGTCTTCTTATCCCAGCCTTTCTAATGACCTCCCCAACATATTGCGAAGCCATCATGCCTTTACCATTTATACGTTTTTCTTCTTCCATCCATTCATTTAGCATCACTATTTAAAATATTTGACTTTCTAATTCTCAGTCAGAAGCCACAGTGTCAGGAGGGAGCGATGTTAATTGCCTAGTCCTAAAGTACACAGTACACGTAGTTCACAGTGGAAGGGGTCACTCTTATACCCGGCGGTATTTTCATTTTCCAGCTTTGTTTTTATGCCCGCCAGCCTGCTCCAGCCAAAATACCTTTCTGCCACACTTCCACTGCCCAAGAAACTGAACATCTGTCACTTTATCCCTCTCTTCACTGTCCCTGGTCTACAGTTCCAAAAATATATGATGTATAAAGTCCCAGATTTCAAAGTGGTGGACTGCGTATACATTAGGAAATGGTGAAAAAATGTGTTTTATTGGAGAGAGAAAATAAGAAATTGCATAAATGTTGGAAAGGTTCTTTGAGAATGAGTACTGGAATTCCCAATCTTAAAGAGAGCCCCAAAGGATGAAACAGGAGTAGCTACAGAACAAGAGATAGGAGTGCATCTTAGGTTCCTTTTGAACCATCTTTAAAAAAAGGAAAACATTAAAAAAATAAATAAAAAAAAAAGACATGAGCAACTGAGAAAAAAAAAAAAAGGAAAACACACAAACAAACAAACAAGCAAAGATAACTTCTTGGACGGCACAAGAAAAAAATATATAGATAGATATATATTGATGTATCTATATATCTATATATTTATATCTATATCTATATATAGATATATTTATGTCAAATGTTGGGCACAATTATCCTGAAAAGCAATCACACCAACTGTGCATTTTAGTAATTTATAAGGCATCTAACACTTTTGTCTTAAAATTTGTAAGGTTTTAAAATATAAACATATAGGTGAGCAAATGAACTAGTGTAAACTATATACAGTAAAAACAAATAAAACAAACAAACTAGACAACCTATGGGGAGAGATTAGAAAGAATGGGAACTTGATATAACAAAGACAAACTCCTATTTCTTTTTATTATTACCCAGGGCCTCCCTTGATTACCCTTGTCTGTAAGCAAAATAAGGGGAGCTCAATTCAGAGGAATTTAGTCTCCTGAATTGCTGCCTACAGATGTTGCTTATTAGCAAGTAGGGTTGTAAATTCAGTAAATATTATCATCGTTACTTCTTAAGAAATGGGAAAATCTCATTATGTAGAAAAGTGTGTTCTTTACTATTATCTTTCCCCCGACACTCATGTAAACCATTTATTTTCATTAAATGAAAATGTAGTCCATACTTTTTTAGAAAATCACCACCCTATCTGAAAACTTGCTTGGATTTTTTTTTTGGAAGACAGAGCTAGGACTTAAAATTAGAACTTATATTAGATTGGTGCAAAAATAATTGCGGTTTAAAAGGTTAAAAATAATTGCAAAAGCCGCAATTACTTTTGCACCAACCTAATACATATAAACTTCATTTACACTACCTTTGTGGATATAGGGGTTTCACTGGGGACCAGAAGAAACAAGACATGTGGAACCCGCATTGATAAAGAACCATAAACACTTGAGGTAGAATGAGATGCCCCCAAATATATAGACCTCTATGACCAACGGCATAAAATTATTCATAACAAAAAGACTACTTAGAGGCAATGTCAAAGGAGATTGCCCTGACAAAAAGATGGGTACCACTATAAAAACTGTGGTAGATGCAAAATATAGTGTATGAAGAGTAATGCAGGGAAGTGGTGGTAGTAGTGTTGATTTGGAAGATCCAAAGAGGAATGGTCAAATCAATTATTTAATGCATTTTCTATAAAATCAGTATTTAGAAATTTACTCTAAAATATTTTTGTTGCTTCAGAAAAACTGTAAATAATATGTATTCAATGTTGCATCTTGTATGTAGACATTAAAAAACACATTTAACTATGATGTCTCACAGAAAATAAAACTTGAATGGAAGATATAAATAGGCTTTTGAGACAAGTAGGAGATAGTGAAATATGGAAAAATGCATTTTAAAATCAACCCATAATTTATTCTTGGGACAGGGATACAAAAATATAAGGCAGTCAAGAAAAACTACGTATTGTGGTACTCCCTCAACTGAAGTTTCACTTTCTGTGGTTTCAGTTACTTATAGTCAACCATGGTCCAAAAATATTAAATGGAAAATTCCAGAAATAAACAATTCACACATCTTAAATTGGGCACTGTTCTGAGCAGTGTGATGAAACGTTTCTCCCTCTACTTCCCTCATAGGACCTGAATCATCCTTTTGTCGAGTGTCTCCACACTATAGATGTTCCCACCTATTAGTCCCTGGGTAGCCACCTTGGTCATCAGATCAACTGCTGAGGTATCACAGTGTTTGTATTCAAGTTACCCTCGTTTTACTTAATTATGGCCCCAAAGTGCAAGAGCAGTGACACTGGCAATTTGATTATGCAAAGAGAAGGCATAAAGTGTATGCTTTAAGTGAAAAGGTATGTATAGGAAAAAACAAACAAACATAGCATACATCAGGTTGGGTACTAACCATGGTTTCCGGTAACCACTGGGGGTCTTAGAACATAACCCCCATGGATGGGGTGGGGTGCTATTGTACAGACTGACCCTTCAAACAGTAGAACAGATCCGGATACATTATAGATGGAGATAATAACAGCTGGTTTTTCAGTTTAGGGTAGATGGAGAATGAACATGAGGGACAGAACACTGGGATAATCTCCTTAAACTCAGTTGATGAAAATGAGAACTGAGGTGAACTATGTTAACATGACTAAAGAGTTGGCACCCAGAATTCTTCACCAGGAAAGTGAGACCTTATACCCGTAAATAACTTACTGTTTGCTTTAGAAAATTCTGGTAAACCAATTATGTGAGCAAATAACATGTTCACCTGGCTAATTAGCTTTCTATTCTTGCCAACAGTTTGCTCAGCTGGACAAATCGCTTACTTTTCAGAACAAAAAATTTGCTCATCACAGTCCTCTTCAAGATTTTCAACCTACTGGGTTCACCAGCCCTACTCACTGTCAGGAAATGTGTTCAGGCCTAATCTGTTGCCTGTCTTTACACATCTGCTGTAAAACCCTCAAGCCAAGACCCCGGAACTCTGTCCATATGTTTCATCAAAATGCGTCTCGCGAGACATTACTCAAGTAGCATCATGGTAGTAATTTTCCATGCTGCAGCAAGTGTAGTGAACTCAATTTGATGAAATTTATTGTAGTGGTCTTTATTCAAATGTGACAGTAGAAAACAGGTTAAAGTATTATTTTTGTCATCATACCCATTAGAAAGCTTTACAGAAAGTAAACTTTAGGGCACATTAAGAAAGCAGTTTTACAATGTAAACATTATTACAGTTTGTTAGGGCCAGCATTATTTACTTACTGATTGATTGATTGATTGATTGATTTTTAGAAATTAGGACTTTTATTTGATAATTTCTGAATTAATTAACTAATTAATTAATTCAGGATAATACACATTTCTTACCCCCTATTTATCAGTTAACTGCACTAACCAAATTAAAATGGAAAATTAATTATAGATTGCTTCAATTTCCTATATTTGTTCTATTATAGCCAGTACTAATGCTAAAATTATTCAAGAAAATGCAACAAATGAATTCTACAAGAGTTTTCAATACAAGGCCTTTTAATGAGATGTATGTGGATGGATGGATAGGAAGATAGACAGATAGATAGACAGACAGATAGATAGATAGATAGATAGATAGATAGATAGATAGATAGATAGATAGATGATAGATAAATACTCATATACACACATAAATGTATAGGTACAGATTTATATCATGGCTTGACACTAGTATTTACATGTTAGGCTGAACGGATATTAGTATGCATTACCTTTTCAAAATGCCAATAATTTTCAAATGCAGATGGTGTATTGATTTATTTTCTGTTATATTCAGAAGTATTAAAGTGCTAAAAAGTATGTTTGATCATGAAGAAAACACATCATGGAATCTATATCAAAATGATTTACCCTAGAAACAGGCAGTTCACGCACCTTACCTGTGCTCTCACAGAAGATAGCTGAATGACAGCCAACTAGGAGCAGACATTCATTTTAAATCTAATGCTTTTAGGAGAAAAGCCCTAATGCTCTTTTGAAAACCACAAAACCTACTTTTTGAGATTTAAAGTGTTTTTAAAGATTTAATAAAATTGCCATGGTCTGTTAAATAAATTGTTACCTTTTGAAACTTTCTCCTCTGTTTGAATCTGATGTAAACTGAATTTCAAGGTTACAGGTTTTTGTGTTGTTTTAACCAAATTACCACTCATGTCAATAAGTAGCTTGCATTGTTAACACATACGAATTTCAGCATTTATGACAACAGTACAGGAGGTGATTGTCTATATACTTCTGTGGAAAACAAAGGCATGGATATAATTTACAAATTAACCAATATAATAATTGTCACAGTGTTTGAATAACTTAGTAAATTATTTCTCCAAATCTAGAACTTTCTAATTTCTAATATCTCTACTTTTTCTTTGATATTAAAAATCTGCTTTGCATCATAGGGAAAGAAATACATCACTTGAAACGATTCTCCTGCAATAAATAATCAGGAGAAATAGTTTACTGTAATGATCATCGTGAATGTTCACTTGTAGTTCTTATTCTTGGTGGAATTTTTTTCTAATTACTAGGTTACATTGTAAAATTTACTTCACATCATCAAAGTAGACAAAATACTGCCTTAATATATTCAATGTAAGAAAGGTTACCAGTCTAATGAGTAAAACAGGACAAAATTTGAAGAACATAAAATGAGTTCATTATTGATACTGAGGAGGAATTTTGCATATTTTAAAAAAACATCAGCAATTAAGGAAGTATTCAACTGTGAGAGAGAAGACAAAGAAACTAAATCTTGCATTAATAATTTTTTATGAAAAGAAACTTACATTATAATGACCTGGGATGAATTATGAGATATTCCGTAGTAGAATACAAAGTATTCATTGAAAAACAGTCATAAATTTACCATCATCTACATATGTTGGTACAATATAAAGTTGAAAACCCAGAGTTGCCTGATAGTAGCATAAGTAAACTGCTACAAGAGTGAACGTTTGTTTATTTTTACAACAGCCATGAAGTTTGATGACAAATTAAAAATGAAGTGAATTGCAATGATTGAGCTTCTAATAATTAGACTTTTTTTCCCTCTAAGGAAACAATATGCAAACTATGGAACCTATAAAAAATAAAACAAGGTGTTTTAAAGAAAATCCTCATATTAATTATCGAAATTTGATGGGGGAGAGGGGGTTGATATAACAAACCTGTTGTATGTTTTTTTGTGAATATTGGTTCTCTTTGGGATTAATCGAAGGCAGGAAGAATCTGGGGGGGACCATCTAGGCTTACTGAGTTAGATTTTAAAAGAAAATTCCACAGCTAAGGTTGGGAACAATGATTATTAACCAAAGCACAATCAACAAAGGTGAAACTACAAGAATAGTGGTTGGATCAAAAAAACAGATCTCAAGGAACTTAGGTTGGAAGACTTACAACATATTCTATTTTTAAGTGATAGAGCACTTGTGTTTTTCGTCATTGTATAATTATTTCTAAGCATCAGAATTTGTGGATTTATTCCTTCCACTTTAATGTATGAATAATTTTGAAGTTCTCATTTTATGTTATTTAATGGAGACTTTTGAAGGCTCAGTGAATTCAAGATTTTGATGTTTTTCTGTTATACACATTTGATATATAGTAATACCTATTTTTTCTTTTTAATTAAATATGTATATATACACACACATCACTGTTTGATATGTAACATTTAAATGTTTCTATGAACTTTAATAATTTTAAAATAAATAAGTTATTGCTTTTTAAAACTTTGAAATTGCATATATACATGTATATTTCTATATGTTTGTTTGTTATACACAAATATTTAACATATAACAATGCATGAGATATCCAGTTAATTTACAACATTACCCACACTTAGCATTTGCACTATTTTTAATTACAGTCTCTGGCATGGTATTCTGACTCGCAATGGGTCAACTCAGACTCAACATCTAACAAGACAGGAAGGACCCAGGCATCCTGCTTGAAAATATAAATGACATTCTCAACAAGGTAGCCTACTTGGCACCAGCAGTATCGTGACTTTATATGACAAAACAGCAGCTATCCCATTAAGGAAAACTTATCCCTCACTGCACTGGCTAAAAAAAGCTACCAGGTCAATCGAATCCTCGATTCACTAATGTTCCCCTAAATGGTTGTAGCTTGTACCTTGAAGATTTTCCTAAGCCAAAACCCCCTGTCCACTGGTTTTGTTTTTGCTGCACATGTGTTCCAGATCTAACTTTTTTGGTTGCTACTTAGAAAACTACACACTGTATGGTTAAATATGCCTTCCTTGGAGGCTCAAAACTAAAGAACTAAAATCACAGCTGCAGACAGAATTATCAGGGCGACTCATTTAGATGACACTCACGGCAAGAATCAATTCTCTGATGAGAATGACTACACTCAAGTATTAAAAGAGACGATTAGGTTTGTGAGACAGAGGTGACATTTGCCTCCCATAATTATGACCACTGCTAAAAGCTGACTGATTTGTCTCATGATGGGGAGGCCACATTACAGTGGGCTCTGGTCCTTCCACTCCTGGCAGATTAGACAGAGCTTTCCACTAACCTGTGGGCCTATCGGTGGTGCCTCACTATTGTATGCACACACACACACACACACACACACACACACACACACACACACACAATGAGGCACCTCAGATAGTCTCACAGGGACTGCAAGATTAGAAGACAAACTTTGGTTTTAGTCCAGTGTTTATCTATGAAATCATGAGAAGTGTCAAGAAGTCACAGATTATAAAAGCCTCTGAATGCTGAGGACTGGTGTAGGAAAAGAAAAACAGTCTGTTAGTATTGTACGACACATTCCTCCTTTGGTTTGTTTTAATATGTTGAATATGTTGAATGAAGTTTTTAAGTCCAAACAGTATATAACCATCATTGGAAAATAGGTTGAACGTAATTTCTATCTTAGTATTTTCTATATCCAATTCTAAGTTTTAAATTGTAGATCTCTAAACACAGAACAGAAATGTGAATTAACATATATTCAAGTCAATAAGTATAAGAATGATTTTTTTTTTAATTCAGTTGGCCTATTTTTGTAAATACACACATAATCAACTCAATTAATACCTATGTGTGGGCCAGGTTCAATATATATTGTAAAGTCATATGGCTCAAGCATATAATTCAAATACTGTATATGAATGTTGCAAAGAAATAAACCATCAGAATCTAGTTTCCAAATAACAAATAAAATGAAAACAAAAAGACATTGCATATATTTTTCAGACAGTCTCGTATTCACACAATTTCTTAACTTGTATTTAACACATACTTATACATAATGTTTCTAAAGTTAGTGTTTAATTTACTTATGTTTAGATTTTTCTTTCTGTTTTTAAAAAATGCAAATGTATTTTTGATATAACAATCCATGGTCTTTTCTGGTAAACTGCATATTTTAAGGCTGCTTAGTAATAATAATTTCAATTCTATGGATAAAATGAATGATTGCATTAAGTATAATAGACCAAAGACTTATAAGATACAACTTATTATTCTGTATTTCCTATAAGACCACTTTTTGGTTTCAAAAACTAAAATGTCTATTTTTCTTTCTGTCATTTGACAGAGAAACTGAAAGAGATTTTCACATCAGGTTATCTTGAAGTGTTTTACAAAGAGTATAGTGCCATCTATTGGGTACCATTATTTGTAAATTGTGCCCATTTTTTTGTTTTTGTTTTTCATTTCACTTGTTTTACATATTAAATATACTTTAATAAACTGTAACATACAAAAAATATGAATTAAATCCAAGCAAGTAGAAGGAATGAGATAAAATCAGAAATCAATTAAGTAGAAAATAGAGACACATCAAATATACAGCTATACATGGAGCACACAACTCAGAAAAATCTGGAAACTAGCTGGGTGACTCCTACCCTCAGGTGAAGGAGACAATACCCAAATGAGTAGGAAAGGCTAAAACACAAGCTTGGTATAAACCCTACCACCAGCACAGTGCCATAAAATCTCTCAAATCCTAGCTTCTCCCTGAGTAGCACAGGATTTGAACCCCACATTTAGCACCCCAACTTTAAAGACACCTATTGGAAGGATGGGCACCTCCCCCTCATCTTTCTCTTGTTAGCTCCAAGCTGCAGAGGGGTTCCTGTGCCCATTCAGAACTGCTTCCTGGGTTCCCACAAGCCGTTTGGCTATCAGACACTTTGCTTTCTAGCTGGGATCTGGGGATTTGAGTAATTCAGTGTCTCAGTCTTGACTTGCACATTGATTATTTACAAGAGTCCACCTTATTCCATTGCATCTGCTGCTGCCCTTTCGCAAATACAATATCTCTTAAATTCCCACCTAATTTTAACATAAGAGCAAAGAGAGTTCTCAGTGGTCTAATAATTTATTTAGATTTATGTGATTTCTTTTGGTGAATTTCTTTTTATTTTTTGCTCTTTGTTAAAAACTACTTTATTGAGATATGATTGACATACAAAAAGCTATATATGCTTAATATACACAACTTGATGTGTTTGAAAATAAGTACACATCCATGAAGCCATCACCACATTCTATGCTATGAATATATCCATCAGCTTGAAAAGTTCCTCTCACACACTTTTTAATGTATTATTATTGTTATTACCATGGTGATTATTATTATTTGTGATAAAAAATTACCATAAGGTGTACTCTTTTAGCAAATGTCTTAGTATACAGTACAGTATTGTTAACCACAGGGAATACGATGAGTTTCTTATTTTCTAGATTATCACCTTCGTTAGCATTTTAAATCCAATTTAGGACAATCAGAGCCCTACCATCAGGCAATGTCTCACACATGTGTTTTCATATGTTTATCTATCACAAGGACATCTTCTCGACAGGGGAAAACCTCTTTGTAGCAGTTAGAACAAACTAAAATCAACTCTGAGGCCATCAGCTGACATTTTGAAGGGCCCTTAAGGAGGGGCCGAGCTGTGAGTTGCCCCAACTATTGCCATTCATTCTTAATAGACATCACTCTCTCTGAACTTTCATCTTCAAAGCAACCTAGCCAGAGCTCTACTGATTTACCTGATTTCCACCCATAGCAGTCACTAATTTCCCTCCATTAATGCTCAGTGTAAGTGCATATCTCCATAACCGATACCTGGAAAGGGTGGAAACTTCTGTTTATTCAGGACACATCATAGTACGTATTACAATGGGATCAACCTGAAACAGGCCACAGATTGATGAGGAAGTGTCCACACTGAGAGAAGCACCCCAATGACAATATTTGCTCAGCTCTCTTTGAAATGACATCCCGGGACTCTCCCTTCAACCCCCTCCTGGATTCCTTCTCATTAATATGCAACAAAGTAAAGAATCACCGCCTGGTTGACCATACCATGTGCTCAACATGTTGCTACCAATTCCCATGGAATTCTCTCAAATCTCTGTCATCAGCCTGTGAGGCCCTCATTTTTTCTCTCCTTGAAAGCCTTGTTCTTTTAGCCTTCCATCCACACCTTCCATGGGTCACGTGGGTGGTGTCCTGCCCAATGTCACTACAAAAACTGCCCTGGACTTTAAAAAGTATAGCTTTATAATTGTGGCCAAACATTTGGACTTTTATTTTACAATTTGTCTCTGATTCTGCTTGCAAGACTGAGCAGCTCTGCAGTTTGAACTCTGACTCTATCTATGTGATGAACTGCATTCCCTGTGTTGTCCGTTTGACCTTAGGGCTTCATTTACAACTTTGCTTTATAAGCTCTAAAAGAAAGTGAGTCTGTGGTCCATGTCCTCTGACACCCCTATTGTCCACACCTAGTGACCCCACCTGCCTACCCTAAATTAGCCGAGAATGGAAAACGCTGTTGCTCTAAACAGTCAGAAAAGACATAGTGTTATTCATATGGCATTGCTCCCCTTACGACCTAACCCCCTTAAATGTCAGCTTTGTGTGGCTTTTGCCTTTACAACTCTGCCCTAACTCCTCTGAGGAGGAATGCACTTTCCTTTTGCATCGAAAGCTGTCTCCAGGCTTGCAAACCATATATGAATAAAACTCTGTGTCTCTTAGAAAGAGCTCCTGCAGTTTTATTGACACTGCCCATTCTGTGAGGCTGCATTGTCCTGGAGGAAAACATGCCTTTTTATCACTGGATTTTCCAGAAGGGGCACTTTTTTTCCCAAATGTATTCCTTCACAATGTGTAATAAAGGGTGTGCATATTTTTCTGTTGTACTGGTGACAGTTCTCAATCATGCCCATCCCCTTTTCCCTCTCACCCCACGTCTGGGCAAGCACATAAGAAATCCTGAGTGTTCCTCCTTCAGTGCCAATGAGAAGGTCATACCAAAGCCTTGCCCACAGGAACCCTCACCCTGGCTCCATGCCTTGATAACTGGAAAACCTCCACATCAGTCTCATGTTTTCAGCCTTGCTGGGGAGCCACCATAGTGTTTGTTATATGACTTATAGCAAATATATTCATTTCCTCTAGGTGAACATCCATTGTGTGTAAAACAATATAAATGGAACCACTTTAAAATGGAGTCACAGCTGCCATCCCAGAGAAACTGCCCTGCACACCTTACCCTCAAACCTTTGGAATGTTAAAACTGGGCAAAATAACCTTTGAACTGGGTCTAATGCAGCATTATATCCCAAACAACTGCTTGCAAAGATAACAAGAAAGTGGGAATTATGATGACTAGAGTGAAAATTAAAGCAATCTTTAGAATTTGCATCATTGTTAGCCTATCTGCACCTACAGACATTCATTCCTTCTGTGAGTGTAATCACCCCCCTTCCCTTTCTCATAAATACCCTGTGCCTTCAACCCCTAGTTGGAACACTATTTGGGTTTCTGCCAGCATCAGTGCTTTCCTAATAGCTATTCGTTTGGATGTCAAATACATGTTTGTTGCCTCTCACACTGGCCTTTTAGTTTGAGGTTAACAATTATCATCAGTCTGAATATTGGGGCTACTTTGAGGAACGGGTCTATCTGTTTCTGAAGAGTGATCAGCACAGAGGAGAAGCTTTCTCCATAGTGCCCACAGACGCCCAATATATGTTGCAGACGTATAATGTGGTTGTACTGGGGATGTGGGCACAAGATACAGAAGCATAATGCTATGGAAATAAGCACAGAGAAACAGGTGAGAGTAGCATCAGATAAAAGCAAGTGAGACTCAGAGGAGATGCTTGTGTTAGCAGAGCAGAAGCTGCCAATGCTTCAATCACAGGAGGACTCAAATGGCAGCTATGGCAGTTGTGCTGATCGCTCCCTCCCCATGTCACTGGACAGAACAGAAGACGCTGAACATGGAGGCAGGAGAGCTAACACCACTATTACCGCCATGAAGTACCCCATGCTTTGTACATGTCCTTCCCAGAGTTAGACCAGATGTATACCGGGGCGTTACTATAAAACTTTTTAGATGTTTTAGGTATTAGGCCTTAATACATTTCTCCCACAAATTTTCAGTCTGTGGCTTATTAGATTTTTTCCCTTATTTTGTGTGTGTGTGATATATATATATATATATATATATATATATATATATATATATATATATATATCACACACACACACACATATGAATAAATCTTGTTCAAACAATGACATAAAGGCCTGTGAGTTTTCATTATTTAAGCAAATTTATTTTCTGGTTCATTTAATGATAATCAAATTATAGACACAGATAAAAAGTGAAAGGCAAGCTATTCAATTTAGCATGACTCAAGATGTTACAGTCCTTACCTGAGGATACCAATTACTTCTGTTGAAGTGATTTAAAAAGGTATATCTTCTTTTAAGGGTTGAAATTGTATTTTACGAATGATTTTTCTTTTCACTGCTCTCGATCTCTTCATGGATAAAGTAATTAGAAAATTTAGATAATTCAATAAAAGAGTTAAAAGTGATGCTTAGGACTCTCTAAACAAAACAACTGAATGTTCATTTTTCAACTAGGCAGAGTACTATATATGCAATCAATGTTCTTCTCTAACTGTGGCTAACTACTAATCCTTCATCTACCTGAATAAAAACTAGAAATTTACTGCACGTGTGATGTGGGTGACACGCAAATTTTGAAAAATTCAAAGCTATGCCATTTGTGAGCCTTTCAATTGCTAGGATAGTAAAACTATTATTCTAATAACTCTAGAGAAGTATTATCCATGCTTCTCCCGACTAAATTTATTTGTGCTTTGTTAATTTCCATCTACATTTTCAATTTAATTTAGTTATCTATTATGCTTCTTATCTTTATTCTTGTACAGTACATTATAGCATTTTACCAATCGCTTTCCCTTCTGGTTTTCAAGCATCATCACCATCCTCAGAAAAAGAAATGTTTTAAGTAGAAAACATGTTTTGCTTAAATTAAGATCCGTTGACAAGGCATCAAAAGATATGACTTCTAGTCCAGCACACATCCCTGTGTAATATATACTGTAGAAATAGTGTAAAAATTTCAAATACAAACTATAAAAATTAGAGTGGGAATCACCTGCTTACTTTACCCATCATGTACTAATCGTATCTCTTCTTCATCTTTACAATGGCTTTCCATTTGGTTGTTGGTATATTTTGCCAGACAAACCTAACCTGAAGAGAGATGATTTACATGCGTACTATTTTAATATGTTTGCCTTAGAAAATGCTTGTTTTATTCGACTTCAGCTATTTGCTATTCAACAATAAATCCTTCTATATACTGCAGGTACCAAAGAAATTTATACTCATTTTAAGAAAGGAAACAACTGTACTAAAATTGTAATACTCAGTATATACCAATAACGAAAGATGAATACAAGTCATGTGTATATATTTTTTGGCACCCTCTGTATTGATGAGAATTTGTTTAACATTCTGTCTATTATTGCAAAGACAATAATGGATGGAATGTTAAAGAAAACAAATGGACTCTCTCTGAATGTTCTGAATCAATGGCAACAATCAAGAGAGATAATTTGCAACAAGGAGCTCTGGGGATTACAAAACTTGGCCTAACATAATACTTACATATAAACAAGATTAAACGATAATAAAGAAACCTCTTCATATAAAATTTATAAATATGTGTGGGAATTTATAGGCCATTATATTTTATTGTATTGGATTTCTTCCTCTTAGGTTTGTGATTTATTGAAAATCCTTCTGCTTTAAATTAAAACCATTATATGTATATAGTAGGGAAAATTCTGTGAACCTAAACTTCTCAATTATTAGGTGAAAGCTAGAGACTAATGTCTTAAATTGCTTTTTGTAGTTGAATTGCTTTTTTTTTTTATTTTCAATTATCTTCCCTGGATGGGGTGGGCAGTGGAGAGATCAACATTCCTCGATCTGGTTGATCAGATTTTCAATTTTGGTGCATGACTCTGAACGTTGGTTATAAACAATAGAATATTGCATCTCTCCTCCTCTCCTTCAGGTCATCTCTTCCCATATGGGCACCAAAAAGAAAGTTTAAGTCTTTGCAACTTAGGGTGGAAACAAATGCTATTTTTTTATGGATATGCCTTAAAAAGAATGATCAGATTTATATATAGTGAAGAAGAAATAACCTTTTGGATGCTTTCATTTATTTTTCAATATAAGAATTATAATTTTAATAATGTATAATTTTTACATGTTTATTCACTTGTTTCTACGTTTCTGATTTTTCCCTTTCTAATTATTCCAAATTCTCCTTGAGTTTTTTGGTCTGTTCATATAGCTATGCCATGCTCTGCTTTCTCCCTATTTCTGTTATTTTCTAAACATGTGGTAGTCTAAAACATTGTCATTTTGGCAACCTGGATTTTCAGAGCAGTTGTATTTCAAAAAATAGAAATAATTCTATATCAACTGCACTATAATAATATGTGTGTGACAATTCCTTTGAGGCGTGGGAAATAAGGATAATAGCATCATAATAGTTTAAAAATGACAAATGACAAATCTTTGTATTTCAGATGTTGTACTACAGAGTTTTCAGAGAAATTATGTTCTCTCATTTGTTGAATATATGTGTGTATATATATATTTTTTTGTTTTTTTGTTTGTTTGTTTGGTTGACACCAGCACTGATCCCATAAAGAATTTTTGGCCTGAAAAAAAGTAATTGATATACTCTAATATACGTATATCAATATTCAGTGTGTTTGTGTAAAAAATTAAATTTCAAAGCAAAGTTTCTTGAAGCTATCCATGTATAATTATTATTCACTTTAGACATGAATAAAATCAAAGAATATGATTTATATGTAAACTGATGGGTTCAAGAGTTGTATTTATTTATAGTGAGTATAATTTAAAAAATTGCTTCAGATGAACTTGCTTGGCCAAAATATTCACTTTTTACCACTTAATAGATATTATAAAAATGCAATCCAACAAAGTTGCATTCTTAAAGGTGGGTTTCTCTTATATATTGTACAAGAACCATGATAATGTTAGCAACTATTATAATGTGAACGTGGCACCAGGTTAAGCATCTCGCATGCAGTATCATCTCTTTTATTTTTCCCATCCACTTTATATACCGATGATTACTGTTCCCAATTCACCTAAGAAGAAACTAAAAGTAAGAGCAGTGATGTAACTTCCCTAAAGTTACACAGCTTCAAAGGTAAAGAACCAATATTTTTGAAATGATTAATATCTGATTCTGCTATTTTATACTGTCAACCTACATCAAAGAGGTAAACTGAGGCAAGCTCAAATTACCAACAGATGAGTTTATTCGGGAATATCAGGGAATTGCTATTCAAGACACGCAAACTGTAGCAAGCTACAGGTGAGGCTGCTGAGGGTTTGGGGCGAGCTGTATCTATGGGCAAACCCTGCAAAGGAAGAGGTGGGGGGAGAAGCGGTGGTCCAGCCAGAATCCCAGAATTAAATCCACTGGCTTGAGGATGGGGAGGGATTCTTGGCTAATGTTTATTGGTGAACAGAAAATTTCTGGTCTTCTGTAAATCAGGCATCTACAGCAAATCAATCCCTGGGTTCTTGAATTTCCTGAGGGTGCATGTGTGAGATTCTCCATTTCCTATTCTCCCATTCCAGTGTACGTTGCCATCCTCTCACAATACATTTGGTATCTTCTGTTTCACACTAAGATTTCCACTTTATGATTTTGAGAATTGTCCACACATTAATTTGTCTCTTTAAATATACATACACACATATATTGATTTATTTCAATGTTACATGTGCTTTTAAGAAAACATTTAAAGGTTACACTAATTATTCCTTACTATGTTTCATTTATTTTTTTGTGCCTGGAATACTTTGTCCTGCCCACAAAATATATAAATATTCATCAATATTATTTCCATATGTTCTGTTTTCTCAAATGTGCACTCTATTTTAAACGTGTTTTCATCACAACAGCCATGAGATGGGATACACTAACATAGAGCTATTAAAGCTTTAGAGCGAGAGCTGGATAACAGCCCCTCCTCACTTCACCATAGGCCAAAAATTTAGACATGATCTAATATTGATGTTGGAAATATTTTGAGACATTAATTAATTGTGACCTAATCTCACATTACATAAAACAAAAATCACGAAGTAAATACTCTTTGGCTTTTCTGAAATGAATAATTATACAAAAACAAGTGACATTTAATATCATAATGTACATTTCCAGTACTTCCATTACGTCCTTTTATTTTACTAATTTGAAATATCCAATTTCCTCTTCATTGTGTAAGTTTTCCAGGAATGCTGACTTTAATGCCCTTTACAAATAAAACTTTAAATCCCATCCCATTATACCTTGGTACATGCTTGTTGAAGCTTAAATCAAACACTCCACATCTTTTGACCCTCCCTTCAATCCAAATAACTGCATTATTTTTATGTGACCATAAATCATTTCCTGTATGTTCTGTCTCTGATCAAGTTCTTATCTCACATTATCTCTCTGACCCTGCCACACTCTTCATTCATCATATATTTATTTTTTTTCTCAGTGTTTTATGAGTGCAATATAAGTGACAAACACAATACTTGGCACTAGTAAAACAAAGATAAATAAGACACTATCCTAGCTTTAATATCTACAAGTTTCTGAAGGAGATACGTTTGCAAAGAAATAACTAAAGGGAATTTAAGCAAAATTCGATTTGATCTCAAGGAAAAATATTCTAAATCTGGAAAAATCAGGGAATGTTTCCAAAAGTAGTGATATTTTAGTGAGTCTTAAGAATTTCCAGGCAAATAGGAGGGCAAGCATTCCAAAAAAGTAAACGTCAGGTGCATATTCAGATATAAAAATGCTGCAACTATCTGGGCCCTAGAATAGGATACAGAGCACGAGGGTAGCTGGAAATGAGAGAGGAAATCTGTACAGAGGCCTAAGTGTTAAACACCACGCATCAGACTAAGTTATTTAAACTGGTTTTACCTTATTGCTGGAAAAAAAAATCACTGAATTCCTTTAAGTGGGAAATAATTAGCATGACTTGGGAAATATATGAAAGCAGTAAAAACTGTTACGTAGCTTTTAAGATGGTCCAGGTGGGTGAAGATGAGGTCAAATTTAATATTCTGTCAAGGGATATGAATAAAGTGGGTAGAATCAAATGATAATGGAGTGACATATTTTGTGACCAATTTATAGTAATGAGATGATGAGACAGAAATAGGGGTCAAAAATAATAATACACTATTTGAGCAACAATAACACAAAATTTGTTTTGGTTGACAATGCTATTGTAAAATGGCTTAAGACCGGAAAATTCCAGTAACTCAAGAAAATAACATTTTAATGGGAAGGGTTTGAATTAAATCAATTGGTCCGTTTTGTAAATGATGAGTTTGAGATTTATTTGCACTTTTTAGATGCTTGAAAATGTGATCTTCAGTAAATAGTTAGTGAATAGTTAGTGAATAAATAATTAGTGACTATCTCATGCCTTGCTATGGACTAAATATTTGTGTTCTTCCAAAATCCATGTTTTGAAACCTTAATCCCTGATGTGATGATATTTGGAAGCAGGGCCTTTGCAAGTTAATTAAGTCATAAGAGTGATGCCCTCATGAATGGATTAGTACCCGTTATAGAAGAGTCAGGAAAGAGTCCTCTCTCTCTCTCTCTCTCTCTCTCTCTCTCTCTCTCTCTCTCTCTCCTCCCCTCCCTCACCATGTGAGGACACACTGAGGAGATGAATGTGGGCACCAGAAGGAGTGCCCTCGCAGGACACCAGATCTGCTGGCAACTTAATCTTGGACTTCTAGCCTCCAGAACTATAAAAAATGATTGCTCATTATGTAAGCCACTCAGTCTGTGGTATTACGTTACTGCAGCAGAAACTAAGGCATGCTTGTCTTATGTTAAATTCAGTGGTGAACAAGAGAGATAAATCACCTTCCCTCTGGCCGCTTGCATGCGATTTGGAAGGGAAAATAATAATACACAAAGAAAAAACAAGGTAAATTCAGATAGTGAGATAAACACTTAGGAAAAAAAATGAATCTTTTCAATAGGGTAGAATATGAAAAGGAAAACAGACCATGAAGGGATGGATTTACTACAGGAAGTTGTCTCTGTGGAGGTGACATTGGAATTGAGACCTAAATGATGAACAGAAGCTTCTTCCAGGTAGAAGCAAATGCAAATGGAAATATTCTTGCTGAGACAATAAAAAAAAAACAAAAAACCGAACGATACAGTAAAGCAGCTAACAATGCGTGTGATGTGCGGCCTCAGAGCAGGGGCTTTCGTTCAGGCTCCTAGGAGAAACAGGTGAGACGATTGTGCAGATGTGCGGAGCTGCTCCGTCATGGAGAGAAAGGGATCTGGGAGGAGCTGTGGGGCTGGGATGGCCAGGCCATTACACACCTGCTGCTGAATGTGGGCTTCCCCCAGGGAGGCCGTGACCTTGGGTGAGACAGCTCTCTGGGAATGAAGGCAATCTCTGGAGAGGGGCTGAGCTGTGAGCCTCTGGAGCTGATGGCGGCAGCAGTGGAGGGAACAGGGACCTAGTCCAGGAGAGCAGCATCCAGGACACCACACCATCCATGGCCTCAGGCAAGGACCACGGGTAGGAGGCTGGGCTTTACGTTTGGTATCATCAGAATCGTCATGAGTATTTCAAGCAAGTATTCATCCTGAATTGGTTTAGAGTTTTAAAAACATGTCCCTGGCTACTGTGTACAGAAATTTGAGGAGGAATCCACGTGGAACATGGAGGACAAGTGAGGGGTGGGATACTTGAGGAGTCGGGGTGAGTATCACGGTAGCTTCGTCAAGGGGAACAGGAGCAGACCAGCAATAATGAGAAGCTAAGGGCATGGGTTGGAAGTGGTGGAATTTTCTCAGCAACCGTGGAAAGCCCCCCGAGAGCTAAGGCTAGATTGCTGGAGAATAACCTTACTTAAACCTGTGCAGAGAGAAGCAATAAAAAGTAAAAGGACAATAAGAGTTACAAAGTAACCTGAGACAAAGTAGCAATAGAGTGGCATCAAGTAAACATTAGCAGTTTTGTGCTTCAACAAGGAGAAACTGATTCACCACGTCAAATGCCACAAGGTAAATCTAACAAGATAAAGACTATCCGTGGCAGTTTTGTGTGTGTGATGGAATGGAAGACACTGGAGTACATAGAAAAGGAAATAGGAGGTGAGGAAATGAAGAGCAAACAACAATGATTGATTGTGGATAGAGAGCAAAGGATTTAATTGAAATGGCAAAGAAGAATAGAAAAGAGTTCTTTAGTTTATTTTTATGAGTTTGTTTTTAAAGAGAAATATATCTAAGTGGGTTTTCTAGCATGCACGTACACACACACACACACACACCAGAAATGCAGAACACAAAGAGTCAATAAAAGAAGAGTTGAAGACAGAGGAACACACGGCTCCAGAATCCCCCCTCTGTTGTATGGATCACCTTTGATCAGCTATGTGTGAAGATGGGAAGGGCTGTAAGTGTCAAGTTCACATCAAATTAATCCTATTTCTGTGGAGAAGTGGAAGACACAATTGAAAGGGATAAAACATTATGAAATTGTGATATTATAATATAACCTGCACTTGTTTTTTTTCAAAAATATCAATGCACATATTAAAGATGATTTTAGTCTATTGCATGCTAAAATTTGCCATAAAATATCTTTATAAAACACCCAACCATAAACAAACTGAAAGATACGATCCTTACCCTGAGGAAAATTGCAAGCAGAGATAGAAAATGTGGACAAAGACTGTCTTTATATGTATGAGCTACTTTGGCTCTTTACTTATTGAATTATTTAAGAAAATTAAAAACTCACTGAAATTTTGCATTCTTTGTTTGATGGAACCTCTCCTTTCCATGCTTGATTACTTTCTCAGCAGTCAACTGGCTTCCCAATGGTCATTACATACAAACTTGGCGAGAGATAATGGTTTCTACATGTAAATGTCTGTCTATCATTTCCCTAGCCATTGCATAATTTTATTGGTATTTAGGATAAATAGTAAGTTCAATATATGCTTATTTGACTTAGAGTAGTCTAGCCAACACACAAAATAGAGTCACATCAGAATATTTGTGATTTCCATTTAAAGGCCTGAGAGTTTACATATAATGGGAGATATGAACTCATTTTAGTATGGCATTTTTATTTTGTAATTTTTTAGTAGAATCACTTTTTTTCTTTGCAATATAGCACATTAAAATACTAAAGCATGGATTATTACAAACATAAAAGTTGATTTAAAAGAGACTATGCAAATGATAGAAACTGCATTCATCTACTTTGGCTCTTATAACCTTGAATGAACTATTAATATTGACTGAAAATTCAACTATTATCCACCGATAACCTCTGAGATTTAAAAACAATGTAGATTGTATGATTTATAACATGCTACCTGGCTATAAAAGTTACTTTAACATCAGATATTATAAAGTAATACTAAACTGCATGAAAGAGTGACAGAAAGACCATTACAAAATTCTATTTTGGGTTTTATAATAGAGATAATGTGCTGCAATTTAGTTTAATGAGTTGCAATTAAGAAACTGTTTCAAGAGTTGCATGTGATTTCTTTTAATTATTAGGAATTAGTTGTTTCTACATAAGTGTATTTAAAATGACATTATTTGAACTTAGTAAATGATAAAAAATCTTCAATATATTAATATTTCTTATGGACTGTACATCAGTAAAATTTACAAGGAACTAAAGTACTTTTAATTTGTATTACTTATCAGAAAAATACGATAATTTTTTAGGAAGCCTATTACTTGTAAAATGGAAAGAACACATACTATACATGTAATTTGGGTATATTTTGGAATAATACTGAATATCCATCTGTAAGGTACTGAAATTTAATGATCATCTCTAATCAAATATTAAAGGTAACTGACTGAGTAAACTGTTCTAATTTAATATGAAATTAGAATAGTTTGATCACAGATATTACTAGAAAATGTAAAATACTGTAATAAATTATTCAACATTCTTAATATCATTTCTAGGTATGTTAATCACATTGTATTGTATAATATGAAAATGACAAGCATGCAAAATACCTTAAGATTCATATAAAAGGAAAACTGTTATACAAAATCTATCCTTCCCTTATACATGTTGTGGTAATATTAAAAATGTGTAAATAGAGAGAGTGACAAAAATGTATATACACATTTTAAGAAATGAAAAACTGTATTAAAAATGTAACACTAAATATATACCGATAACAAAAGATGAATACAAGTCATGTGTATAATTTTTTTGGCACCCCCGGTAGTTGTTTTTTTTCAATTCTTCCCTGATAACTCAAATTGTTTATTGCACCATCACCGACACTTAACACACTATCTCCTGTATTTCAAGAACTCAATAAACATATGCTGAAAAGATAAATGAACATATTTTATTAAGAATCAGTTAACTGGAAGGTCATACCACTTTTACTCACATGTTCTACTTGGAAATTATTTTTTGCACCATGCACATTCATTTTCTCAGCTGGTACTCAGCACATTTAATAACTTTCATATGAAAATACTTCTCTTTTCCTCACCTATGTTAAATTTTATTTTGTATATGACATATCTAAATAACCTCACCCAATTATGGTAACTCCTCTACTCCATATAGTATATTCATATATTATTAATGCCCACAGAATACTATGTAATTAGTAGTATATATTCTGCTAACTAGTATTTGTATTACTAATTGGCAGTGCTAATACTATGTGTGTTTATGTATGTATGTATATATCCCCCTCAAAGTGAAAACTATGATATCAATTTTATGTTCCACAAAGGTTGGTTATTCTAACAGCTGTAACATTTAACATGACAGGAGATGATTTAATATGATATGTTTAAGAGATTGTGGAAGGGGCTCCCCATAGTAACTCTCTAACAAGCCCATCAAACACAGCTCCACATTTTATGTTTCATCTTTCACGAGAAGATTTTGTTTTGTGTTGTTTCCCTCCCCTACTATTGCTGAAATTTCTAATCATAGTGTTAACCTTTTGTCCATAGTTGCCTTTTGAGTGAAGAAGTATATTTGGAAAAATACTATTGCATGAAGATGTGAAACAAATAAACAACACAACATACTCTTGATATGTATATTAAAGAAGCTGAAAAGTCCCACATAAAATTAGTTATTTAATTTTGCTTAATATAATGTACACCAAAATAATTTTCTCATATTGCACTTTCTGATTTCTCAGAATTCTTGTTATATAAGTGACACATATTGGTGTACAACGCAAGACAATTTCCTAAATTATGGTATGTGGAAGAACAGCATTTTTTTAACACAATAGAATTATATTAAAATGGGCCTTTCCAGAACCATACAATATTCAACTTCTGCAAAAGCTACCTTAATGAAATAATTTTATAAAATGGAAAAGAAATTCAAAAAAATCCAGGGCACAAATGAACACTAGAAAGTGAGAGTCTCAAGTAGAGAGGAGCTCTCTCAATGACAAAGTAACATGACATTTCTAATAATATGTGTATAATTTCCTGATTTACTTCACTCTCACACATAAGAAATATGTAAGTGGCTGATGATATTGAATTAGAGAAGAGAATGCAAGTACAAAGTCTACACATCGTATATGAATAAAGCAGTTATAAGTATATAAACATACCATTTTCATGATTCATTTATCATGGCAAATTTTCTGCAAACTTAACAAAACAAAACAATAAAAGTGTTCTCACTTTATGTGTAAGAACATTCATATATGTATAAGCTGAGTATATGCTATTTTAGGAGTAATGGGAATTTGAGCAAAGGAGTGACACAATCAAGTTTTAGAAGATTTATCCTGGCTGCTGTGAGAGAATCACCATCAGGGTTTGGTAGTGCGAGTCTGAAGCACACAAAGAATTAGGAAGTCAAACAGTTCTCCAGAGGAGATCTTATGCTTGCTTGGACGAGGGTATTAATGGTAGAGATGAAAGTAAAAAAGTGCATCTGTGGGCTATATGTCAAGAGCAAGTCAGTAGTATTTTCTGATAGATTGGATGCAAAGCACAAGAGAAAGCATGAGTTAAACACAATAATGCTAAAGCTTTTTACATGAATAACTGGGTGAAGAAAAACACCATTTACTTAAATGGGAAATTTTAGGGAAGGGGTAGATTTTGAAGAAAAATGAATCAAGAATATTTTTTAACATGTTGGTGATGTCTTTTAGGCAGCTTAGTCTATTAAACTGTGTATTTATAATAGTTGGGAAAGCTGAAGGCATCTATTATTAGAGTTTTTAAAAGAAATCATTGCAAATATTGATTTATGAAACTATTAGGTTTGTGCAAAAGTAACTGTAGTTTTTGCAATTATTTTTAACCTTTTAAGCCACAATTACTTTTGCACAAACCTAATAGTTTTAAACACAGCTATTATAAGAAAACCTACATTTAGTTGTAAAAAAGGAAGATGCCAGTTAAAAAAAAAAAATGATGTGCAGTGAGAACTTAGGTAATTTATTCATTCACTCTATAAATGTGACTACTATAGGCTGTGAACTACATTAACTTTTATTAGGTCGGTGCAAAAGTAACAGCGGTTTTTTACAATTATTTTTAACCTTTTCAATCGTAATTACTTTTGCACCAACCTCATAGTAACTCCAATATGAGCAAAACTGATCAAGAATCTCCCTTAGTGATAAAGACAAACTATTATATTATTTGATGAAAGCTATTAGGGCTCTATAAAAACCAATTAATAGTGGTAACAGTCCTTCACTGAGTAGAAAGAAAAAGCTTCATTGAGTAAAAGTGGAAAATAATTGGAATTAATCACATTATATAGGAAAGACGAGAAGATAAAGATTCTAGGAGGAGAACTTCATGGGGGTGGGGGGAGACAAACGGATTTCTTTCACTCACAGAATTAGAAGAGTTTGAGTATAAAGTAGAATTTCTTGATGCTGAGTAAGATAGACATATTTCAGTGGCAGCTATTTAGTTTTGCTAAAATGGTCTGCATTGAAGCTAGGTGCTAAAATGTTTGAAGATAGATTCACAGCAGAGAGGATCAAGAGACCATTTGATAAATGTGGGAAGGGAATGCCAGTGGAGAGGCTATTGCTGCAATTTTGCCGGAAGTGCAACCCATTCCTTACTTGCTTCTGGGTGAAAATGTAATGTTCGTTTTAGTACTTGTTGTGGAGTTAAAACCCAAAATATGATGACAGGGGCCCCTTAATATTTCTTTTTAAAAGTGTATTCCCTTGGTCCTTGAAACCCTGCTATAAAATTACTAATTAATATTTGGCAGGAATTCGGAAAGGTGTGTATTCCCAGACATGTCATAAACCATCTTGGTTAGAATGTAAAATCAAGGCTACAGCACACCCATTAAAAGGATTTATAACTATGTTTTAACTTAGAGTGGAGATGGAAAGAACAGCAGACAGCTGTTAAGAGGGTGAGAGCAGGAAATATGTCCGACTATTCATCAGAAAAAAAAAGGCGCTGGGGATACAGAATTTGTTTTAAGTTGTTGGAAGATGGTGAAGCATTAAACAAGCTTGGAAGTGATATTTTGAAATTGGAACATACTTTGTGACTCACCACATAATCTAATGTGATGAAACTCTCAGATATATTTACAGTAGAGATATCTACTTCTGAAACAGTGATGCATCATATTTGATATTTTAATTATTACACTTAATTGGGAAGGGGGAGATTACAAAAAAAGAAAAAAGAATGGCATTCATTGATATCAGGGTAGACTGCCTTTCATGTAATCTGAAGTGTCATTTTCAAAGTCAATTGTTACTTATCAAATGAATTGCTTTGTTTAGGTATAAAGATATGTTATAAAACAGAACATCAAATATGAAACAAAATTTCACTCAAAAACTTGTCATCTATAGGTATAAGAATCTTAATATAAGTGTTTATTCATTATATATAATAAAAGTATATATTTTGGTTGGATTTCATACAAGTTCTTTTTCTATGTTATCTAAAATGTTACATTCATCAAAAATTGTAGTTACAGATTTGAAAGGTTAACATTGATTGGGACAAGTTGAGAAAATTTTTAAAACATAGTTTTTCATATTTAAAATTCTAGAACTGGATAGAAAAACATTGCTTTGCATGAAATTTCTCAGTTCCTTATCACGAGTTTTCAGCTGTGAAGAAATTCTCATACTGCAATTACTACTACTACAAATACAATTACCCCTACTATTACTATTATTACTACTACAAATAGTAATGATAAAATAGCAAGCATTTGTGGTGTTCACTGTATATTAGACACTGTGCTGAGCCTTTTTAAAGTATTTATTTTTTATAGGGACCATATCAGGTGAAGATAACTATTATGCTCATTGTACAGGTAAAGAAAGATGCCCAAGGTCACGTGACTAGTGAAGCAGAAAGACAGTATCTGAACCCAAAACTGTGTGCTACCCTAGTCCACAGGCTTCCCCAGAAGTCTGAACTTTCCTTCAGAGGCTACTGTTGAGAAGATACAGACTTACTTTTTTCATACTGCAAACTGAAACACAAGAAAGAAAACAGAAGAGGTCACTTCAAAGTATTGATAAAGTGATTTACGTATTTTGCTTTGAAGTAAATTTTGCTCAAAGATTTCTTTTGATAATGAGAGTTAATATTTATCCAAAAAAAGCATTATTCTTTCTGTATTAAAATGTCAAGGGCTGCTGAGAGTAAGGCTAATCAATATACTAGACCCAACTGCAGAACTTTATATAAAGTTTGTTTAAATAGCTCAGCTAATTATAGAAATGTGGAAGGTATGGAAACAGATACAGCTGAGTTATCCCACTGAATTAGAGATTTATCCATAAGGAAGCATTAATAAGAGATTATGACAGACATGGCATTTTGAAACTTCTGACAAATTCTCATGAGGATTTAGTGAAGACCTTATAATTAAACGTACAGAAAATTCTAGAAAAATCAAAGGTGAATGGTATTTCCATGTGAAAGAATGGCCCACACAAATCTGCAGAGCTTTGTCACATATACTTTGAGAGCATTCCAGAGTCACACATGTTAATTGGTTACTATAAAGGCAGTAGAGGTTTGCTTCTTCTACAAAAGAATAGATCCTTGGGATTCAGTCCTTCAAACACCCACTGTAAATTATCTGCAGCCAAAGCTACAATGGTATTTCTCCTACTCTTGTCAAATCCCTGAAAGGTATATTCTTTCCTTAAGTGATATAGCTATTTGTAATGTACAATTACTTATGAGAAAATGAACATACATTTTAACAAAATTCTAGTTCATCAAGTGTCTTTAACGGAAATAAATAATATTGAAGTTTAAAAGTGGGTAAATGTTCAAAATACAGAAAGCAAGAGGGAAGAAGAGAGGGAGGGAATGGGGAATAGGAAGAGAAGGAAGGAAGGAAGGATGAGAGGGAGGGATGGAGGGAGGGAGGGAAGAGAGAAAGAAAACTTGAGACTCTAGCTGCTGTCATAGATCTAGTCCCTATACTCTTTGGTTGAAAACAGTCAAGGCAAAGACAGACACTTATGTTTAAAAAAAAAAAAAAGTTAAAATTCAAGTCTAATATTTACTAATAATATCAGTATAAAATCCAATAAAATAAAAATACAGTAAATATGTATTTATGGGAATGTGCCTCCTTGACTGACTCAACCTGTTTTTATTTATTGCTTCTTGCCCCCAAGTCCCTTTTAATTCATTGCAGTAAAATTTGACATTTTCAGGCATTTACTTTTTCATCCTCCCAGTATTTTGTAAGATGTCTTGTTTCAAAAAACAAAACAAAACAAAATTCTAAATGTGTTTATTAATTTGATTGTTCAAAACTAAATGAAAAAAGATTACCTTCTCATTCATTTAAGCTCTTTAACTAAGCAATCCTCTGTAGAATGTTCTATAGCTGTTCTGTTATGTTAGACTTTCAAGTCATCCTAAATCTAATTCTTGTAGCTAAAACCATATGTTAATGGGTCTCAGATTTAAGCTTGGAGTTCTCTTCATGTAGGTAAATGGTCACAGGGTACACTCACACAGTAGGTACTTAAATGTGGAAAGATGATGCCTCAGTCTTGTAGAGAACACTATATTGTGTCTAATCTGTTTCCCCTTCTTCAATAGTCATACAATTTTTAAAGAGCTATATGACTCCCTTAGTACTAAAGAGTACATTTCATAAGCCCCTTTGCAGCAAATATGATTATATCACTAGGCGAAAGTGTTTGGTGGAAACTCGGGCACACCCATTAAGACACAGCTGAGGCCAGTGTCGGCCCCATTTCTTCTCTTCCCCGACCCACTGCTTGTAATATAGATACTGCTAGATTGGAGTATGAGGTTTAGAACATGCATAATGAAATATTGGAATAGAAGAATTGTGAATCCTTTCAACCTTTCTGTATGGCATTCATACACCTTTACATGGAAAGAAACCAAAACTAATGTCGGGCCCATATAATCACTGTTTTCCTTGTTACCATTTGTTTCGGTTAATTTAAAAAGAAAATCTTCTAAGTTCACTACCAAGTCCACTTCATGTCTCGTCTAATGTCCAAGATTTATGTTTAAAACTTTTTGCTCACATGTCCTACCACAGCTCCCTAAAAAGTCAGGTTCTGCATTTGAATCCCACTGCTCAATTATACCCATGTTTTCCTTCTTACTTTTGTGCATTCATCCTGAACTATTTAGATAATGTTAATCATCACATTTTCTTTAGATACATGTCAATCATCACATTTCATTAGAAACATAACTAAACAATTAATAATATTTAACATTTATGAATTTTCCATACAGATCTACCTAAATTAATGTCATTCAGTTTAATACTCAAAATAATCCAATAAAGTAGCACTATTATATCAATGATAAAATAGACTTGAAAAACATTAAGTGACTTGCCAAAGATCACACACTTATTGGAACAAGCAGAACAATTACCCATTAATTAAATCTCTTCCCTAAAATTTAGATTCAACAGAAATGTCTCTGGTATTATTTACATCTTATGGGATCTGATTTTAAGATAAGGCAGTACCAACAGAATTAGATATGAGAAAGTCTCTTGACCCATAAGTGATTTACTGAGTGACTAAGCTCCTTCAGATTTCTGATGATAAAAACATGTTTGGTATGTACAAGGGAGCAAAGATGAATTGTGAGACTCATAAAAAATAGCCCTCAGCAGGTGAAACTTATTGTTGTACAAGACACTAGAGCATGACACGTTTTTTGAGCTATATATGTTGAGGCCTGAGCATGTAATACCTCAATATTACAGCATCTATCGATGCTGTAGCTAGATTCTTTTCTTGCTTTCATTAATATTGTCAAAATGATAATTAAATAGATAATGCAGTACAGTCTAAGACTATATTGGCTGAATTGTCCCTATGTTGTTTGTGTCTTAATAACAATAGGCTTGACTTGGGATTTGCTTAACTCGTTAGCCGCTCCCAGGATTTTCATTATCTGGCATTCCATATTTCCTCAAGTAATCAGACTTGCTGTTTTTCAGTATATCCATTTTTCAAACTGAGGTAAGTGCTGTTGGATTCATCTCTCCTTTCTTTTTATTTAGTTATTTATTTATTTATTTTTATACTGACATGCATGATATGAACAGATATATTCTTAGGCAGGGAGGTCAAGAAAGGTTTTGAAGAGACTGAGCTAATGTAATCGTAGAATATGCAGGGTGAAAGCTTTAAGAAAACCAGTGTATTTTATGGAACAGTTTATAATATCACATGGCTGCATCTTCCAATATTTCTACTATGATTTATAAACTGGATATAATGCTTAAAAAGACATTCATCTTCTTAATATGTGAATATATGCTAAGGTTTCATTCAATACATTTATAAACTATTTTTACATTTGATAAATATAGAACTTATTTACCAGTGATTGAATTAGTTCATTGTTCTTTAAACATGCATTCAGTTTTTCACAAAATTAAATACATATATATATACTTTATAAAACATACTTTATTATATATGTACATATATATATATATATATATATATATATATATATATATATATATACATTTTCAGATCCTATTCTATGACCCCAATAATTAGCAGAGATATGGACACATGCCTGCGACTGGGTAGCGAATTCTCTTGCCCAAGTTCTGGGCTGGATAAGAGTAAGTGTCTCTCAATATCCTGTTGATGAGGGTGAACAATGAGAGTTCAAATGGAAACTAACCCATGCCTGGTGATTTGGTTGCTGCTTACTCCCTTCGGGGTAGTAGAAGGAAGGGATGCTATGATGACGACACGGCTGCCAGTCCCAACGGCACAGCTAGCAGCAATGTCACTGCAGTTACGGGGTTTCCAGAGTCAGCAATAAGGACCCTGCTATTCGAAATAGAGCTTTGAGTGAGCCACAAATCTTAGAGGATTGTTAGGCTGAGCAGCTAAAACGCAGACACTCAAATGCAAACGGCAATGCAAAGCTTTACTTACCCACAGGGAGCTTCTCTCCACTGTTGACTAATGTGCAGTGAAGCAGAGCTGTGGAGGCATGCACTGGGCAGGAAGAGGGGGTCTTCTGTGTCTAGATGCTGGCCAGTGTTTGTCAGTACACAGAGGAAGAAGCAGCCTTCTCCTCCACACTGACTTTGACGCTAGAGGTCGAGGGAGAAAACTCCCTCCCTGCTGATCCTCCCTACCTACCTCCACATGCAGCCTTCCTCTTCTCCCTGCGCTCCACGCATCCCAGGCCCGACTGTCCCTGGTCCTGGGGAGGGAGGGAGCTCCTGAATCCAGCTAATCTGATGTGGGCAAGGTTCTCGGTGAGGAAGGATAACTAACCTGACCTTGTACATGAAGGTCTCTGGGCTAATTCAATATACTCTTTTCTTGCCTTCTACTTCTGAATGTATAATTGCTATTGATGTTTAAGATGCTTGTACTGGGAATATCCAGTAATGTCAGTGGGAATTCACTCTCTCAGGCAGGGACAGCCAATAGACAGAGAAGAACCTTGTCTCCTACTGTGGGGTCCAACAGAAGCCAATGGAAACTCAGGAGAAGGGAATCACAGGATTAGTGAAATACTTGATGGCTATAGAGTCCTCAGAGGTATGACATCCCAGGGCAGCACACCATCTGGATCGTGCAGCCCCTAAGAATAAGCCTTTAGAAATCAAAGACAATCTTTAACCTGGCTACTCAGCTCTTGGCTTCATAATTCTCTGGCCTGTGATCCACTTTCTGGAGTTTGTCAACTTAGACTCAATGACTAACAAGGGAGGGGCATAAGAGGCCTCACTTTTCACACACCAAAAAAATTGCATATTTAAGAGTGTAGCTGGTGTTACATGAAAAAGGAAGGTTATAGATGCCTCTCATTTGAGTTTGGCTGCAAATTGTGGAACCAAACTATAGCCACGGATAGAATGGTCACCATTACTCACAGAGATGATCTCAGTAAGGGACCATTTTTCTGTAAAAATACACGGTGATCAAGCTGCTGCTAAAACCTGAACCATCCAGATTTCTGCCACCAGCTCCAAGAGTCATCATCATTGAGGAAAAGGCACCACATGCACCATGATAGCCTGGAAACATGGTAAAGAATACTATGTTTCTGATGGAGAAAATATGGCTACATGCTGGCCTGGCCATCCCTGCCACAGCTCCACCCATCTGACTTGTGGCTGAAAGATCACATCGTATGTGACTCCTTCTAGAGACTATTTGAGGTACCTCAATGCTGCCAAGACTTTGGTTTCCTGTGTCACTTTCACAGTCTGGTCAGGTAACTGCTCACAGCATTACGACCCTTGAAAGTAAACAGTGTATATTTTTTCCTCCCTTAAAGGATGCTGACAACCTGGCATAGTCATGGCTATTTTATGGTCACTTGATGCATCTTATGAAACACAGGATGTTGGCATTATTGAGTGGTAGAATGGATTTTTAAAAGTCTACCCTGCATCTTGGTCAAACTACAAACCATGATGGAAGCCAGAAGTGAAAAGTTGGTATCACTGGGCTGCCACCAACGTGTCGGTAAGGCCGTGCTGCCTCTGGAGGACCAAGGAGGAAATCTGTTCTTTCCTTCTTCCACCTTCTAGCATTGTTTTGCTTGAGGTTGCATCATCCCCATCTTCAAGACCAGCATTTTCAAACCTCTCTGTTTTATCTTCACATTTTCTTCTTTTCCATGTAATTGTCGAGTCTCTCTCTGGCTCTGTCTTAAATTCCAAGTTATAGCATTTCAGGCCCTCCTGGATAATCTGACATAATCTCCCCATCTCAAGATCTCTAATTTAATCGTACCTGCAAAAATCCCTTTTTTTTTCTTTTCTTTTTTCTTGAGAAAAAGTAACATACACAGGTTTCAGGTATTAGAACCTGATATCTGTGGGGGCCATTATTCACCCCGCTACAACTAATAACTATGTTGCTGATTTCCACTCGTTTCTTAATAGCCACACAGAGTCTTCTATCAAGGAATAAAACAAATGTTCCATTAAACTGTCAACATAGACTATTGCTTGTCTGCTTATAACCGCCGTGCTGTCATAAAGCACCAGCAGAAGCAGGGTTACTCTGGGAGTTGGA
Organism: Rhinolophus sinicus; assembly: GCF_057876585.1. Lineage (NCBI taxonomy): Eukaryota > Metazoa > Chordata > Mammalia > Chiroptera > Rhinolophidae > Rhinolophus > Rhinolophus sinicus. Next base: position 124,050,894 of record NC_142515.1, read on the forward strand.
ATGTTTAGGATTAACACTTGCTGCAGAAGCCGGATCAAGGGGATTATGCAGGAGGATCTATGCGGTGGAAGGACAGGGATCCTTCAGCTCCTCTGTTGCACTCAGCCAACTACTCATCTCAGCTGACTGAATGTTGGCCTCTGGGCATTCCTGCAGCGACGGTGCTGACCTTGGGCCAAACCTGAATGCATCATACTGAGTAATGACTAATGTAGTGCTGTGCTGGGGTGATCCATGTAGTAATGTGCAATGGTCCAGTACAGACCAGGGGACAACCAGCCCCAGCTGATCTGTGATTAACAGAATACGTACAGAATATATATATATATATTCTTCTTCATTTCTGTTACTGATGCTGGTCCCCCAGCTTGATTTTGGCTATGAGACTAAACGTATTTTGTTTTTTCTAACATCACAGAAGATTTGTTGTCCGTGCTCTGATGTAAGTTTGCCTGGAGCCTCCATCGGTCTCTGCATCCTCTCCTTTCCCACCCTCTTTCACAAAGGAAATTGATTCCCTCTTAAGGCAAACATGGTGTTACTATATAAATATATATAAACAGATCGTAATAAAGAATAATAAAAATACATGTTTGCCTTACTTTTCCTTTGAGCTCAGCTCCTATTCTTTGCTCCCCTTTCCAGCATATCTCTTGGATAGAGTTGTCTGTACGCACTGTCTCTAATTTTCCTCTTACCTCTCTTGAGTTCACTCCAAGCTGACTTCAACACCTCTGCTCCCTCCCCATTGCCCCTGTGGCCACCTCGCTTTCTCTCTGTTCCGCAGCCACTCCTTGTTTTTGGAGCACAGTGCGCATGTTTTCCCTCAGGTCCTTCACACTGGTTGTTCCCTCCACCTACAAACCTTTCCTCACTACTCTCTCACTTTTTTTAAGTCATTGCTCAAATATCACTTTTCCGTTGACACCGACTTACCCTGACTAATAGAGGGGTTCAAGTCTTTTCCATCCATTCTAATAACTTGGTTCTCTTGATCTGTCTCTCAGTTTTTGAGTAAGTGTACTCTGATTGTGTTTTGTTAATTTGTTCTTTAGTGCTGTCAGATTTTGTGCTGCATGGCTTAATGTTACATTGTTAAGTTTATATTTTTTATGATTGTTTTATCTTTTTTGTGTTTTCTTCCTTTGTTATTCAGTATTCCTTCTTTATCCTTTGTAATGGATTTTCATTAAAGTGTGTGTGTGTGTGTGTGTGTGTGTGTGTGTGTGTGTGTGTGCTCGTGCTTCTTTTAGTTATTATTTCCCGGGTCTGTCTTTGCAATCCCTTTATTTTATATGTGTCTTCATGTGTATGTCCATGTGTATGTTTTGTTGTGTTGCTTGTAAGTAGTACATGGGGGAACTTTTAAATTCAATAGATAATACTCTTACTTTAATGATTGCGTACATTCAATCTATTTACATAATTTTGATTATATATATTAAAATCATTTCTGTGTTCACTTTTTATCATTTTTAACATTTCTTTTCTTTTAATTCCCTTTCTGTCTCTTCACCTTTGCTTCATTAATACTGATTTATAAATGTTTTCTCTCATTCTTATATTTTACACAGAGTATAGTTATTCAGAATGCATAGTGAATATCTTCTGGTGCCAAAATTTCAATATAGCATTTTATTGTTAAAAAGGCAATAACTAACTTATGTGTTCATTAATGCATTAAATACACCAGTTGGGAGTAACTGTTTTGCTTATCTATTTGGAATTTATTAATATACAGTTCCACATTGTTTACTATATTGTGTTCATTTAATTTCATCCAGACTGATTTCATATTTTAATTGTTCATTTGGCTGACTGTCTTTCTTAGCATTTTATTTCATTTTGCAAGATGGGTCTACAAATTCATTTTGTGTGTTCTCTCACTCACACCCTTTTCCCACCCACCCTCTTCAGCTACTGCTTAGATAGCCTATCTACAACCTTCCCCCGGGAATCTCCTTTCCAAATCTAGGCTCACCTAAATGGGTTAGGGCTACTGCCACATTATGATAATGAGTATATTTCATAGCAAGTGTGCAGGCCATGAGCAACTCAGCTGAGTCCCTCTTCCCAAACTCTGTTTGTTGCACCCCATGTCCTTAGGCACACATTGCATAAGGCATAGCCTCAGGTTCACTGCAAATTTCCAAGCCCATTTGCTGAGAATGAAGCAGTGAGAATAAATCTTATTCCCAAATTTTTGCTTGGGTTGCATATCACTTATAAGAGCAAGCTCCAAGTCATCTCTGCCGACTCCGGACTGAGATGCCTCAGGCCTGCAGCTTCACACTGCATTTTGAGTCTGTGAAAATTTGATCTTGTTTTTGAGCCTGAGCATATTTTTCCTTTCATTATTTAAATAAATTATGTTTCCTTCCTAGTTCCCTAATGTATTAACATACAATAATAACTATTCTGGAGGAGCATGAATAAGTTTCTAAATTGTGTATCTCTTTACTTAAATTTGTTTCAGTGCGTGTAAAAGAAGGATGCATGTTCTGTGTTTAAATGAGAAAAGATTCCCAATTAAACGTGGTCTCTACATCTTCCTGATTCACAATGCATAAAATAAAAAGATTAGCAAGATGTGGGACTGCTATTCAAGAAAAAAGTAATCCAATATTTGGACATAAATGAAAACAAATTACTATGATGCAAGGGGGCAGTCACATGACAGTTGCAAACAAATGTAATAGATAAGACTGCAATAGATTGTGTGTGTTGGTGGGAATATCAGCAAGGATTTTGCACGAGGAATAATAATTCACATAGCTAAATGGGCAAGGTAATGAATTTCAGAGAAATGAAACAACGTGTGTAAAGGCAAAAGCATTCTCCAAGTGGGTACTCCAATAGTGGGTACTCCAATTAGAATGGCAGGCCATACAAATTAGAGAAATATCAGGAGAAGCTTGGTGACTTGAGAGTTAGACTAAAAAATTGATCCTCAATATGGTTGACAACTCGCATTATCTGATAGTATAGGAGATAATGAGAATAATCTAGTTGGGGATACTCATTTTATCTGGTAGTTGAAGCTACAGGAAGATACTAAAAGGATTGGTATCAACAGCCTGGAAATATGCTCCACCATTAAAAATAATTAGGCTCTGGAAGTATATAATTTACTGTTTTGGATTTGTTTTTTCCCCAAAGTCTTTGTTAAGTATCGGGTGAAATAGAACTCAGCTAAGTATTTTACATAAATTTTATAATTTACTCCTTACAATAGTCTATAAAACACATTCTACTATTGTCCCCAGTGTACGCGTATACACAAGGTAAGTGAGGTTTGGAAAGATCATAATTGGCAGAGAAGTGATTAGTAGAGGAGTCTTTTGAGTCCAAAGACCCCGTACTTTGACACTTCTCCCAAGTGCCTCCCTGAAGCATTTGGGGACATTAAAACTTCATGGTTACATTTCTCACATTTACTAATTTTATTTATTTTGTTAATGTCTAACCTTTCATTTGGAGTGATGACAGTATCAGTCTTTAAAGTTATATTAAAATATAATGACAAATGTAAATTTTGGATAACCATGTTTAACAAGTGGGGTCTTGGGGGAGAAATTTCTAGCAGTGAATTATGAGTCAAAGCTATTCTTGAGACTTATTAACATAGATATAAGTAGAATGGAATAATAATGACATGATAATGAAAATCACATTTCTATAATTGAGATAATCCATATCTGTAGTACCCCAGGTTAATTTGTAAAATTAGTATGAAATGATAAATGAATAGAAAGTTATTGTGCTACTGAACAAAGTAATTGGCTGAGGCAGTGTTCAGCTTAGTGATTCTACTTGGCATTTACTTTCCTTTAGACTACTTTTTTCTTTTCTGATATTCAGATTGTAAAATGAAATGTTGCAAAGGTAATGAAACCCCCCAAATTCATAGTGTAATATGTCTGTCTATGTGGTTGGGTTCATACCATTTTATTTCACATAATATACTGTGAGTGTACATATTTCACTCTTGTGGTTCTAATTTTGAAGACTCTTGTAATATAGATTATTTAATAGAATTCTCTGCTCTACTAATTTGGACTTTTTAAAATTTAAATATGAAGTTTTAATTTAAATAAAATAATTAATTTAAGATTACTTGATTTTAATTATAAGCATTCTTTATGCATGGCTAAATGTCAGCATGCAAAAATGTGCATTGAATTAATAGGCAGAAAGAATAAATGCAGGCTTAAATCTGGACATCAAGGCATGTGATAAAAATATTACTAGTGACAGTATCACAGTATTAATTAATTAACAATATTAAGAAGAAAAACAAACAAACAAAACATCTCGAGGAAGCCAACTGAGCACATTTTCCCAAACAACACGATGGAAAGGTTGAAATTGACCTTGATAGTTGAAAATTGGCCCTAGCAGAAGTACATATTTATACTATGAAAATCAGCAAATGCTTTGTTGAAAATCAGTTCTTTGTTATCCAGAAAGGCCGTTGTCAAAGTTGTCAAACACATACCAGCCTACCACTGAGTGAAAATCAGATGGGAATGAGTTTGAGTTTCAAAGACCGGGAGAAGAGGCAGTGAGTAAACATAATGTTCTCAAGAGGTTTCACTCTAAAGAGAAGCAAAAGAAAAAGAAAAGAAAAAAAAAAAAAAAAAAGAAGGCAGAAGCTAGAAGAAAAAGTGAAAAAGTGTGGTGGTAAGAGAGGTGTGTTTTATTGCCTTTGTTTGGTGTGTTAGTTTTGTTTTTGTTAATGAGCTAGGAGACATAACAGCCATAGGTAAGCACATTGAATGTTTCAGTCAAAAGGAGAATAACTTGATGACACAGAAGAGAAAAGGAAGAATGGCAAGTGTGACTGCCTTGGATCTGTAGGAAGGAAATGGGACTTAGTGTTGCTAATGATGAGGTTGGTATCAGACTAGAGTTATCGATCACATTGCGGTGATGGATGGACCATCTGAGTACACCGACAGACAGGGGGATACATAACAGTGATTTGAGGCATTAAAGTTTGAGCCTATATGGCTCATATTCATTTCATTCTTTCATACAAGACCTTCAGAGAAAATAAAATTCAAGTTTACAGTCTAATTACTCTAACATTGCTTTAAAATACACCACATTCAAATCTCAACCCACTCTGTCAGGTTTATATTTTAAGTATAGACCCATAAATAGTGTCACTTCTTTAAACAGTCTATATATATATATTTTTTTTTTACCTGGAAGGGCCATGTAATACAACTTTTGTGCAGAATTCAGAATTCTCTATCCGTTATATGACACACACCAAAAAATAACACCAGCAACGTATTTTCTGTCTCAGTCTATAAATGGCCTCTTCAATTAATATCTGCTGTAGTCTGCAATTAGATGACTGCTCATATAAAACATTATATTTGCTAAGGAAAATGTTCAGAACAGGCTTCCCCAACATGTGCTACTTTGGCATGTGGATTATACTGAGCTGAAGGCAACAGAGAACCTGTGGGCTCAAAAGAAACATTTAACTCTCTTCGAAAGAATCTAAATTGGGGCCTTGCTCATACTATAAGTTGTCACGTGAAATAGAGCAGGGGGAACTTCTAATTACTGAACATCAGTTCTTGTGGTCCTGTGAATGACCTCCCTCCTTCTGAAGCCTTAGGGGGCCAAACCTCATTCCTTATCTAAGGACGTCACATGTACCTCACTTTACCCGTCTGTCTCTGAACATCTCATCTATGCAGGGTCTCTCACTCTCTTAGGTATGTGGGATTCCCATATGTACACATGTAAGTATATTTGGTTATGTTCTCTGGCTAATCTGTCCCATGTCGATTTAATTATTAGACCAGCTGAAAAAGCCTTGAATGGGAGAGGAAATGTTATCCTCCTCCTCAACACTAATGTATGCTCTTAACAAATACCTGATGTCTATTTTAATGTCAATTGAGAGCAGAAAAACATCAATTTTCAGTGCTGCATATGTCTTTTCCCCAAAATATGTATATATAAATATATAATATATAAAATTTATATGTATATATAAAATGCACACACATATATATTTTCACTTAAATAAATGGAGTTACTCATTTTATTAAGTAAACTGTACATAATTAATATGGTCACTGAAATAATAAGCTATTTTCTCCCTCTTAGATTATGTAATACTTGCATAAAGATTGAATATTTTGAGAAATTATTTGGATGATTTATCAAGTGATGTTTCAAAATACATACATAGTAATATTTAAGATTATATATACTTAAGATTATATACACTTAAGATTATAATGAAGTAATTAAGTAATACTTCAGCTTATACCTGCTTCATAGACACAGACAATAGTTTAGTGGTTACCAGAGGGTAAGGGGGGAGGGGAGCGGTAGATGAGGGTAAGGGGATCAAATATATGGTGACAGAAGGAGAACTAACTCTGGGTGGTGAACACACAATGTGATTCATAGAAGATGTAATACAGAATTGTATACCTGAAATCTATGTACCTTTATTAACAACTGTCACCGCAATAAACTTTAATTTAAAAAAAATATACCAGCTGCTGAATATATCCAAATTATTTTGTTCCTAACAAAAGAAATCTAAACACAAATTCCAATTTCCCTTACCTCTCGATGTCCATTCTGTAAATCCAACAAACCAAAAAGGGGAAGATCTAAACAGCTGTTATTGTCACCATCTATCCACATGCTTCAATAATATCCTATGCAATTGACAGAGTGACAAGGCCAGCATCTTTATCTTATACTCATAATTTAATTTGCAAACAGCTAGCTTGACTTCCTTACCCTCCAGGCCCAGTGTCAGCCTTATTGAATGAAAATTCAATTCTCACCAAAGGCCCTCAAGGGTAATTACTGGTCTATGGTGAACAGTTTTGCAGAAAGAACTCTAGGTGAAATTCAAACAACGTCTCTTTATGGTGATAAAAATCCCATCTCCATGGATTTACATTTCACTCCTCTAGCATAGCAACCTAATGATTTGTTTACTTTCTCTACAGCACGCACAAGGCATCAGTATTTTTCCGCCAATTATTCCTGAGCCCTTCTTCTTGGTCACTTTGTGCAATATATTTCAATTTTTGAATTTTCACTTTATTTAGGTAGTTGCAATTATAGTTAGGCTGATACTTATTTGGATTTTAATGAACAACATAAATTTTCTGAAATTCTAAAATAGAGCTGAGTGAATTGGTTTGAGGAAATGTTTACTCAAAAAGCAACTGATTAATAACTATAGGAAAAAAAGACATGCTTGAGAGGCATAATGAAAACTGACTGACAGCATGCTTTGAGAAAATGAGGAAACCACAGGTTGAGGTTTTGTGAACAAAGGTGAAAAAATATTTGTTTGTTTGTTTGTTTATCATACAGATATGTCTGAACTTGCAAGTCAATTCCAAGATTGTCACTTAAAAAAAAAAAAGGAAAATAAATCTCATTGCTACTTATCTGAATTTAATAACAAAGAAGATTCTCTCTAAGGACTTTGTGTGGCAAACACTTTACTTACTTTTCTAGTTATCTAGTCATTTTCTATGTGAAAAACTAAGCAAAGAAAATCACAAAATCACTTTGAACTCATGAAAATAAAAAAAAATATGCTAATATTAAAAACAGAAGCTATTAGAACCTTTTTCTGTCATCAAAAATTACATTTATTCTGTATCTACCCTAAAATGATGAGAAATACAGTACACATTTTCTTAATTAATCAGTCCTATCTATTGTTTATTGGTATTACTCATACAACTGTATAATAATATTAAATAAAAATCTTCATGTTATCTTAACAAAGAGATGGAAAAAACATTTATTGCAAAGATTTGAAGAGAAAGAATAAGAAAGTGTGATGTCCTTACATATATATATATATATATATATATATATATATATACACATATCCTTACATATATATATAAACACACACATATATATATATATATATGTGTGTGTATATATGTATATACACACACATATGTATGTGTGTGTATATATATATATATATATATATATATATATATTTTTTTTTTTTTTTCTTTTTAATTAAGACATGAAATGAAAAATCTTCCTTGACAAGACTTTGAAAGTGATAACATTAATAAATCTTCAGTGGGGAGTAGAGAGAAAGGGTGAAAGAGGGGAGATGAATATAAGCTTACACATTCAAATATGATACAATAACAGCAATTATTTTCTGAGAGGTATGCAATGCTATAAAGATAAAAACCTCATTAAATTGCACAGTTGTTCAGTCAACCAAATTTTATTCAACACTTATTTTCCCCCCAGTCATTTTGTTGTGATTTAGGGATAATGGAATGAGTGAGAAAATTTGCTAGCTCTACAGTAAGGAGAGACAAAGTTAATATAAATAATGAATGTATGAAAAGTTCCTGGGGTGGCCGGATGGCTCAGTTGGTCAGAGTGTGAGCTCTTAACAACAAGGTTGCCAGTTCAATTCCCGCATGGGATGGTGGGCTGCGCCCCCTGCAACTAGAGATTGAAAACGTCAACTGGACATGGATCTGAGCTGCCCCCTCCGCAACTAGAATGAAGGACAACAATGATTTGGAGCTGATGGGCCCTAGAGAAACACACTGTTCCCCAATATTCCCCAATCAAAAGAAAGAAAAAAAAAGGTTCCTAATTAATTTTCAATAAATATTACCAAATGTGAAGGATATGTCCACATAGTCCCACAGGTGCCACTGAACGGATGCCCTTCCTAGGCCCTCAGACATCCCGTCTGCCCCAAATGTGCCCCCAGAGCAGCTGTGCCCCATCTAGAGTCTGGGGCCTTCTCCTTGAGCAACCAGTCCATCTGCACACACAGCAGTGGTTGCCTTCCTCTCGTTCTATTTACCCAGTGACTGCAGAACAGCTCCAGCCTGACCAACTATCTTCTGGACTGGACCACACCTTCTCTGAGGAGATCTTAACCTCTTCCAGGTCTGTGCTCCTGTGGGTACTGCCTCTTATTCCTACGGTATCATAAAGAGTGTTACCTTATATCGTGCTCTTATGCTCTTTTACCATGGTTCAGTCATTGTTTATCCTGAACGTCCCATTTAAACTACTGTGTTCAATTCTGATTGAACCCGGCTTGATACTGGTAGGTATTCCTGCTTTGTTTTGTTTTCCTATGAGGACACGGAGGCTCAGAAATACTTGGTAGCATCCTACACATTCACACATCTGGTAATTAAACGAACTGGGGTTTGAACAGAAATACGACTCCAATATCCATTAAGGGAGTAAGTCAAGAAAAGAAGAGAGATAAAGCCATTTAAGTATAACAAAAGCAATATAACCCAAAAGGAAATGAGACAGATAATTAATAATAATTATATTGAAAAAATTAGGGCGGAGTGGGGAAAGTGGAGGGAGAAGAGTCATTGAAAAGGTGCCTGTGGACACCACCTGTGTCTATTCTGCAAGAAATCCCAAGGATCAGTAGTCTATAGCAGGCCAACTTCAGGAGAATATTGGGGAATATAAGAGGAATCCCCTGGCACAACTGCCTAAGGTAAGGGAGAGAGTCAGTATGAGGGAGATTGACAGAACAACATCAATAAATAACAGCGGTAAAGCAGGATGATGGAACCAAGAGAAGTAAGCGGTTGGCGACCTGATGGTGGAGGGGTGGGGGGAGTACAAAGCTTTAGAGTCTGAAAACCTGTATTCAGATCTTCGCTCTGCCTTTTTCCAGCTGGGTTACTAGAGCATGTACTTAATCTCTTTAAGATTCAGTTTCCATGTCTGTGCAGTGAGAATGACAATATATAACTTTCACGGTTGCTGTGTGTATTAAAGGAAAGATTGACTATAAATCACTTGGCATAGGCTAGGCCTAAATAAACAATAAACCTTTATTAAATGTTCTCATTAGTAGTGAAATAAGTAAATAAATAAGAATCCACTCTTGAACACTTGACGTTTGATATCATGAGCAATAATGTTCCAAACATTAATATAGAATATATGCCTATAGTTATCTGATTCTTTTAATTAAAATTGAAAACACATGTCATTTAATATGACATGTTTAATATCATACTTAATTTTTTCTACCCTATGTATATTATGTTTAAATGAAACACTAAAATTTCAAGTTTGTGTTGGAAAGACTATTTAATTAAGATGCTGTTTTCTTTTTAGTTTTAATATATGCCTTAATTTTTTTTTTAATTCAGTAATGTGGTAAAATAGAGAGGTCCCAGGTTTTCTGGTCAGGGAAACCTGACTTTTCAGCTGCATGACTCTGGGAACTTTTCTGTCCCTTTCGTGAGTGTCTAGGGTTAATGTAAATCCACTCATGGGATTGTTGTGACAGAACAATCGCGTAATCCCAGTGAGAGGTTTCATCTTTTCTTAAGAACTGTAACTAAAACCCAAACTGAGAAAACCAATTTCTATATACTGCATGTAACAGGTAGAGAACCACCAACATTGGGGCCAAATATCTTTTCAGGGCTTCTTGAAATGAGGTACAAGACAAGGATTCAAGACAGAGTGGAAGAGCTTGGGGGCACACAGTGCTCCAAAAAGGGTACTTTGCACCTGCAATTCCTACATGGGAAATGGAGAGCTTCTCCTCTCTGTGGCAGTGTGACTATCCCCAAGATAAATATCACAGAAATGAGGGATACATATAAATATATTCTCTCATTATCTCCTCCTAACAATTATTTGAGATAAAATTTGTATCTCAGTTTATAGTTAATCTGCAAAATTCACATCTGGTAACTGACAGGTTTAAACAGTTTATTTTTACACTATTTTTTTTTCTTTTTAATTCTTATACTCTATAGCCTGCTAGAGTGCATGACAGAAAATAGGCATTTGATACATGTGTCTTCACTCTCTTCTCTTTTCTAAATATATGGTTAGTTGCATGCTATCTGTACATATGTATATGTGTAACAGCAGGAAAAATACGGAGGCAAAACATTATACAGCAATCAGTATTCAAATCCCAGTTTCTCAAAGTTAATGCTAAGGAATTTGTGCCTGCATATGTCTTAACATCTACTGCTTTGTGCATTGGCTTGGATGCCTCTCATTTGCTCCTCCAGAGTCCTATCTGCTCGGTTCCATCCTGTCCCATGTCACAGGAGTGTGACCTGTAGAAACGGCAGCAGTGGGCTCCTGTGACCTCCAGCTTTCTGACGGATTATACTAATGGAAACCGAGCAGGCATCCTGAATAAGGAAGGAGAGTGAGGTCAGAGTATTTATTTCCCTTCTGGTACTTCCACAAAAAGTCATTTCGTTTCATGGCGTGGCCTTCACATGACCTTCCTTCAGGATCCCGGGAACCTCTCCTTCCCTTGGTCCCTTAGAGGCCAGGGCTGAGGCTCACTCTACTCTGCTGCCGGCCCTGCGGTCTTTGTGGTGTCCTGACTCCACTGTGTTTTAGAATAGATCTCTTTATTAAAAAAATAATTAACAATTTGAGAGTATTATCTCTTTCCTTTTGGGGCCCTGACTTAGAAATACAAATATAAATTTAATGAGTCAGTTATTTAAGTGTTATGCAAAAATCTATTAGTTTTATGGTACGTGTATAATTAAGCGTTATTTCACGTCACTGCCTAAAGTACGCAAGTGTATTACAGGTTACACTTTTTTTAAGTGAAATATGTTCACAACATATATTGTTTATTGAACTTAGAATGCAATTATTCAGCACATATTTATCTTATTTCTTCCAATTTCAAGCATGAAAATATGAATTCCAAATTTACATTTTTGTAGTTCAATTCTCAGACGATATGGTTGGAAAAGTTTATGTTCGCAACTTAACATCCATGCTTCTGTTCGGTACTGAAAAATTTTTTTTTCTTTGAAATTAGCATAAATGTGAACCTATTCTGCTTTTGAAAACTGTAAAGTATTAGCACGGTATCATTTGTGTCTTTCCTCACTGCACCTTCCCTGTTTGTAATAACCACATATGTTATGATTATAGCCTAGTACTTTTAAGCAAACTCTAAAGAGGTACTTTTAAAGATATGAACACAAATCAACCAGTAGGAAGTGCAAACAGACTTATTCTGATAGGCTGATCCCTTAAGAGGAAGTATTGAGGCTGCTACATTGCTCCCAAAACCAGAGGAAAATATTTAGAAAGTAGAGCTACTACATTTGCTTAAAAAAAAAAAAAAAAGTCTTTCTTTAGTAAGAAAGTCAGTCTATCATTAGCCATTAAAAATGGTTTTCATAAATTTACGGAAATTGATTTTAATCAGGTTTAAAAGCATGTCCCCTATTTCCTAATGGCCTACTGTATTTATTTACTCAAGCACAGTGCTTTTGCTCCGTTGGCTTCACATACAAGCTCAAGGGCACTGACATCCTGATGACATTGTGATCACTAGACTTTAGAACACTCTCTACCACTCTCTTATTTTTCATCCTTGTCTCATTTCCCAACCACATTAAGGCTAAGTGTATAATAGTTTGAGCTCCTGTGGATTGTTCAAAGAATATGTCAGGAAACAGCCTGTGTTACCTCCAGGAAAAGAAGCCCTTTCTTATCAATGCCGTAATTGCCACCCCAGTCAATATTAGCTAATTGAAATACCAGTGATTAATGATCTATCCTTTAAAGGCTTTTCTTATCTCAGTGAGCTTTTGAAACCATGCCTAGGAGGTCTATATCATTTTCCAGTAATGTTTTTTTTTTCTCTTCTAGTTTTAATTTTCCTGTCTTTCATCTTCATAGAATCTGTCCCTACTCAGGTGTCTAAGCTACATGTGTCATTTATTTCTTTTGTCACAGTCTCCTTCCTCATTCATATTGCCATACGTCTTTCTGTCCTGTGGTGTCTATCCCTTTAATAGTACATATTTGTCATAGTATTTTATCCCCTCCGTCTGACTAAATATAGTTATAGAATAAAAAGTGAGTCTGATTAGGTGGTGACAGTTCTAATTGCTAAGATGTTAGATATGCATGGTATTATGGAAGTTGGTTTTATCAAGTCATCAAACCTCACTTTTCTTAAAGCCAGACAAAAAGTTCAAGGACTTTAAAACACAATGCCATAGTTTTATAAGCAGAAGAGTCAGCTAAATTTAAAATACATTAAACATTATTTTGCTGCTTTAACGTTCTTCTCATTAATAGTATATCAACATCTGATTTGGTCTGTGCATAGTTCAACAAAAAGATTTGTGTTCAGCTAAATTATAACTTCCTCTAGGTCAGGACCTAAAAAGAAACCATAGTTTCATCACAATAGTGCCTAACACAGCATGAATGTTTTCAAAATCGCTATATACCTGTTGAAATAATGACAAGAGATACAGTTCCTTAAAAGTTGTCTTCCATAAATATGAATTGTGGAGCTTCATTTTTGTCTCTGTGCCTGAGGATGTATAACTAAGGGAAAGGTAGCAAAAAGTGACACGTCTAAAATGTCCTTCTTTCTTGGGATCATTCAGTAGGCTGAGAGCCTTATTTAAAAGAATGCAATATTGCACATATTATTCCAACATTACTTTAGTGTGATTTTGATACATCCATAATATTTTTGGACTAAAGACTGTTATAAATACATAATGGGAGATTTCAGTACCGAGAATCAGTTTATGTGTCAGTTGCCGTTTACTTTCTTAATGTACCACACTATTAAAATTTAACAGGGTAACATATACCAAAAATGAGTTACAATACAGACCACTTAGTGGGACTTGAAAAAAGACAGAAATAAAAGCAATCTGGGGATTCTTAAAAACTTCACATACATTGAGGGAATAAAAGAGGCAGGCATTTGAGACATAGGTTCTGTTTAGAGAATAATTGTAGCAGTTAGTTTCTTGATTGTAATACATCCCATCAGCTTTCCCAATAAAAAAGGTGGGACCACTATTTTTAATTTCAAGTAAGAGGGATGATTTGAAAATAACTGCAAAATCTTAAAATGTGGAGGAGCTAAGGAGGCCAATCTCTTCTCTAAAGAGAAGAGAAATTGGAAAGATCAGCATGGGGGTGGGGTCAAAATAAAAGGTTGAATGGAAGGCTGATATTTAGGATGTAACTACACTGTCAACTTCTTCTGGGAAAATGAATGCAGACATGCTTTTGGTGGATCAGAGCTAGGTCATGTTTACGCCATGTGCAAGGGGTATGTTTCTCAGGGCTGAATAAGTATGACAAAGACACAATAAAAAGATACTCTGACGCCCACCTCCACAGTTAAGCAGATAAGAACTCCCAGCAAACACCGGGAAGGAGAAGGGGCCTCAAAACTCCTCAAGAGTGATTCATGAAATAGGGAGCAAACTTATATTCCTTCCTAGTCCAGTGAGGAAGATGTCAGTTCTAGGCATTAGGGGGCAAGAAAGGACATTTGTACACATCATTCTTCTCTCCTTGCTCCAACTGTGAAAAGGTAACAACTCAGAGTCTACAAACTGGGAAGGAAGTTGAAATACTAAATGGACAATGAAAGCAGAATCAGTTTATACCCGACCCATGTCCTGGGTAGAAGTGAAATCTCAATTTTAAACCAAGTTCTAAATTTTGAATGTTGTATATGACTAGACTTTTTAGTTACAAAGTTTATATTATAATGTCTAAGAATTACCAAGAATATAGTGGAAAAAGGCAAGTTTTCATTGCTGTGGCAGGCTAATCCATTGAGCAGTTTTAAATACAGAATGATGTACAAAGCAGGCAGCTGGATTAAGATTACAGCTCATAGGTCATTTCTTGTGAATAATTCCAGCTACACAAGCTATATGACCTTGGGCAGGTGATAATTATTTTGATTTTGTCTTATATATTGGCAAATTATGAAAGATGTGGTGATAAGCCCCAAAATCTGGTGACATGAAGTAAAAAGCCTGACAATATTAACAGAGACAAGTTAAATACCTCTAAAATTCATTTAAAATGTTATCTTCAATAACTGAGAATAATCTGAGGGGGTTATAAAGAAAAATTTTGGAGAAAATAAAAACTAATATTATATTACAATTATATTTTAAATGGCTCATAAAAACGATTTTATTAAATAAAACAAAATACAACAAGTCATGAATCATACAGTTGAAACAATTCTGCTCAAACTCTAATCTTGTGAAGGAAAAATAATTTTTGAAATAAAATTCAAAAATCTATTAATATTTTAGGATGAGGAGAAAAGTGCAGTGCGAGTGCTAGTACAGTTTATATCTTATTCACCAACTCCCAAATAATTTAAAATAACATTACTTTAAAAAAGTGAACAGCACAGCACAATAAATATAGCTCTATAAATAATTATGTCCTACAAATCTGGCAAAAAATAGTGTTATTGTTGCATGCATGTTATGCTGTGAAACACGTATGGCTCGGGAAGTCCAACAGCAAGGTAATTTGGTTTCAGTATTCACAATTAAAGATAGAATTTCCACAGAAGTGTTCCATGTTGTCAGGGCTGTCACTTATAATAAGGGACATAATAGAAGCTATACAACAGACTATTTAAGGAGGGAAATATTATTATTTGATAGTGACCAAAACAAGTGACTTTTTCCTTCTCTCACTCTATTTTTTTTTTTAAAGTGAGCTAAGTATGTGGAGATAAAGTTCTGTGATTTTTGTTGGTTCTGATTACTGATAATTCAACAGTAGGACAAAGAGCTGAGTTATCTTTGTTTTTCAATGAACAGAATCAACAGTACATCCTACTGAGTAAGACAGTTGCAAAACCTAGGGTTCTAAATATAAACTCTAGAATGATAGCTAATTTTTCTCAATTTGCTAGGAAATATTGGTGGGAAAGACGTATTTGGTAGGGTGGTAGAGAAATTCATCAAATTTCAAAAACTGTTTTTTTGAAAAATTGCTAAAAAGAAAATCATGATAAGCATATATGAGTACAAGGCTAAACATACAAATAAGCTTAAAAATATAAGGAAATCTCATTTGATTCCATCATCTGAAATAGGATCTGATATGTGGTATGTAACTATAGTACATGTTGTGAGTATCTGGCAATATAAAATATTTAAAGACAACAATAATGTATATATTTGGAATATAATATGTGGTCTCTTACCACTTCCTTACTTTAAAATATGCAGAAAAAAACTTTATATCTTATTCTCGATTTTACTATGAACCTAAAACTACTCTAAAAAATGTTTTTAAAAATATGGATGTATCTAAAATTCCTGAACTACACATTCCTTCTCTATCACTTAAAACTTGTTTAATTACAATGGTCGGAAAACTCTATTTAAAATCTTTAAAAGAAAAAGATTAACATACCTTCCACTGAGATAGTTTTATAGAAGGGTGGGAATGACACAAAGACCTGATTTTTAAAAATTTCTTTGAGCTTCTGCTCCACTTATAGACAGAGCATGTTTGGATAAAGCACCTCTTCATGAATCAGTAAGACAGCTGCAACTCCTAAAAATTTCTCTGTGAGATCTGAGTGCAAGGCTTAGAGAAAAATGGGTCATGTGACCATCCTTGAATTAGTCATTGCAACAATGGAGATCTGGGGTATTGATTGGGCAGCTTTAGGAACACGTGCTTCACACTAGAGTGGGCACCCAACCCAAAGTGCATGGACAGAGAGTGAGGAAGACATGATTCTGTAAGAGAAAATTGTGGATTGGTCAACAACATCAATAAGTAAATGCAGCGGGGAAAAAAATAAAAGAAATAGCAATTTATTGCTACAACATTTTAGAAGTGACCATATCATTGGTGTACATCAGACCCAATATTTTATGTTAATTCACGTATGTTTCCTCATTTGAGCCTAGGGAAAAATAAATGCGATTGGTCTAGGTCATAATCTTCTCATTTCTACAGAATGGGGAATTAAGGTAAGAATGTTTATATGATTTTTACCAAATCAGATAGCTAGTTAGTAGTAGAGGCAGGATTTTAGGTAAGTTGTGTCTGAAGTCCAAAGTATAAGCACTTTATCTCAAGTAGTCATTGAATAAATTTTGAATGAATTAATGAATAAATGAAGAAGTAACTGGCTGAAACAAAAGCTGTAGTATCTTTGAGACAGACAGGAAAGTCACTGCCACAACCTGACCTAACCACTTGTTTGGCCATGAACCATAAACTCTTGAAAAGGCCTGAATGAACATAGCTTACACTTCATCTGTGTAGTCACTCTTGGGAGGGTAAAGCTAATTAAAATTCAGTGGGATTGAATAAACCATCACAACTGACCAGAAACAAAATTGGGGGCAGAGTAATACTAGCTCTTAATTAGAAAAGCTTAGGGAAATGATTTTTCTGGACACAAATAAAAATAATGTGATAAAACTGTATATATAGTTTTTTCTTATCAGTGACTTAAGGTAAATGATACACATTTATCCTGCCAATATTTATGAAAATCAAGTAAATGGTAAAGTACATGTAAGTTTGTTTTGTTTTTTTTAAGTGAAGGACACAGTTGGATTTTTCCCCCTTTTCCTTTTATCCCTTGTCTTTATAGTCACATATTATCTAACCTCTTTGTATGCCTCTAATTTTTAACCCCTGAGAGTGAATTATTTATTCAGTAATATCCACATATATGGACAGTAAGCAAGTAAACTCCATTTAATGCGTCTCTAAGACTCAATAGAGGGACTACTTATTTTAAGATAATTTTTATGAAATGAAATTTCTGGATACCTCCCAATTGGTTAAAAAAATAAATAAATAAAATTTATAGTCTGAACATAATAAAAGGTACTGTTATGTCAACAGCTAATAATGGCATCTAGTTACAGATTTATCACTTCAATAAATCTTTTTTTAATTATTAAATTTATCAGGGTGACATTGGTTAGTAAAATTACACATATATAGGATTCAAGTGCACATTTCTATAATACTTTATCTATACATTGCATTGTGTGTTTACCATCAGAGTCAGTTCCCCTTCCATCATCATATATTTGACTTCCTTTTTGCTTTTCTACTTCCCCCTGTCCCCCTGATCCTCTGGTAACCACTAAATTGGTGTCTGTGAGTTTTTATTTACTTTATTGTTTGTTTTGTTTGTTTGTTGCTTTCAGTTTTATGTGCCACATATGAGTGAAGTCCTATGGTTCTTGACTTTTTCTGTCTGACTTATTTCACTTAGCATGATAATCTCAAAATCCACCGATGTTGTCACAAATAGCATTATTTCATCGTTTCTTATAACAGAGTGATATTCCAATTGTATATATGTACCACATATTCTTTATCCAATCATCTATTGAAGGACACTTTGGTTGTTTCCATGTCTTGGCCACTGTGAATAATGCTGCAATGAACATAGGGGTACATATATCTTTACAGATAAATGTTTTCAGTTTTTTTAAGTAGATACCCAGACGAGGGATTGCTGGGTCGTTTGGTAATTCTATTCTTAATTTTTTGAGGAATCTCCATACTGTTTTCCCTAGTGGTTGTAACAGTTTACATCTCCACCAGCATGTATGAGTGTTTTTCTCTACAGCCTCTCCAATACTTGTTATTACATATCTTGTTGATGATAATAGCCATTCAAACAGGTGTGAGATGGTATCTCATTGTAGTTTTGATTTGCATTTCCGTAAAGCTTGTGAAGTTTAGCATCTTTTCATATATCTATTGGTCGTTTGTATGCCTTCACAAAAAACCCTGAGTAGCATGTAGTATCAGGTTATAGAACTGTATCTCACTGATATCCTGAACACCCTGTATGATTTACTTTGGACAGATGAAATCCTATTCAATGACATCACAGGTTAGATTTGCTAGAATCATAATTTAACAAATAAGTTAAATTTATAGTGGACCATGACCATGGATGATAAATCTTCAATAAATCTTGGAACCTGATAAAGTCTTTAGCATTATCCATGGTCATGGTCCACTATAAATTTAACTTATTTTATAAAGTGTTATGATTCCAACAAATATGACCTGTGATGTCATTGAATAGGATTTCAACTATCCAAAGTAAATTATACATGGTGTCAGGAGATCAGTGAGACACAGTTCTATAACTCGATATTACATGCTACTCGAGGTTTTTAGGGAAGGCCTTTTAGGCTATTCGTTTCAACAGGCTGTCAGTGACAATCAACTATTATGAGCCTTTATCTCTCTATATCAAATGTAGCTTCTACAGTAATTTATTTTTTAGAGGTCTATTATAAGACTCTTAAATACTATCAACAAATATTTTAAGAATTAAACAAAAAGAAAGCACTTCTCTAGCCCTTTTGTATGGATATAAAGAAATTTATGTCTTCAAGAAGTTTACAAATTAAGGGACATGTGAGAAACATGAAAGATTATCTGCCAACGTGAGACTATAGTATTAATTGTCAAGTAAATGCATGGAAATGTGTATAATTTGAAAAAAAAAATCTGATGACATGTATGTTGACTTAAACCATTTTTGCACAATATTTTGTAGATATTTCTGTGTGGGAAAAAATACATATCTGAAGACTGACGACTGCATTAAAACAATTTACTATACCATAGTTAACCAAAATTTTGGGCTGCAAACCCAACTATTGGGGGTAAGTATTTCAACCATAAAATTATATTTTCTATGTGTTTATTAGTACTTTTAACTCAATTTCAACCTTTAAAAATGAAATAAGCACACATAGAAAAATATTCAATTTTAGAAACAGAATTTTTAAATAAACTCTAGAATGTAAACAACTTAAACGCATTACATATTTTTAGTTAGTTTTGCTTTTTTAAAAAATTCTGTGCATTGTTTTTATAATTATACAAATTATTTGCATGTTCATATTTTATTTTATATTTTTAAATGAGTGTATGTATAGATTCCCAAGTGTCTAGAAATAATGTGAATGTCCATCTCTGTTGTAACTTACTTTAGTATTTAGAATCAGGATTGTGTAAAATTTAATCATAGTATTGTCTTTTCCTAAGTGAATTAAGGAATGACAGCCTTGCTTTCGTATGCTGGAAAAAATGGTATGTATGCTACCTCAAAAATAATTTTAAAGCCTCCTTATTATTTAAAAGAAAATTGCCAAAGATCAAGGTCTTCACAAATAGTTTTTTTTTTAAGTGAGTACAAAATTATATCATTTACCATATTAATCTATCCACCTAACAGAAGCATAGGAAAGTAAACTATCAGAGAATTATTTTCTGCTCATGTAAAACAAAGCATCACATGTCATTTTGGCATATACAAAGTCTTTGAAAAGCCAGTAAAATAAATATGTGCAAAGGAAATAGTTGGTTTAATATTAAGTGCTAGAGAACATTTGGACATTATGTCTGGAGGAAAGAGAGTGGGTGACCAACAATCATTTATCAAACACAAATCTCAAACATAGACATATCCATTCTCATTAACACAGGCATAGTATTTTATTATACTAAACTATTTTAAATGTTAAACTAAAACCTAAAAATGTCCTCCTAAACCTAGGAAGCAGACACAATCCAATTCAATAAATTTAGTAAAAAATTATCTATCTAAAAAATTCATTTGTATTGGAACTTTAAGATCCAATATTTAATATATTCATATTAAATATCGGTGTGTGTGTGTGTGTGTGTGTGTGTGTGTGTGTGTGTGTGTGTGTGTTTGTGTGTGTGTTTTCCATTTGTATTCATGGAATCGTTTTCAGTTTCAGATCTCATGGTTTCAACAGCCAAGGAGTTTCAGATCCTCTTACACTGAAGTGTCATCTATCATTTTCACTTAAGATAAACCAGGTATTAGTTCAAGTTTTGAGGGATAAGCAAGCCTTTTGCCATTTGCAATTGTTTGGATAGAGATAAAAAGCAAAGAAGGGTAAAAAGATAAAAAAATAAAAGATGTGCAACCAAAAATAACGACAGTTTGAAGTAAATAATATAGTAGTCTTTTAAAGAAAGTTTTCCTTTCTAATCAATTACTCTTGCCTTTGATTGGGACTTTATTAAATAATCTGTATTGCTATGCTGTAAAATGTTGTTATATTTTTAACATGGTATTTCATATTTTTTTGTTGTTAAGTATGGAATAAATTTTTCTATAATGTTTGAATATTTATTAGAAATTACTGTGGGATTCACAATGAGACAAAAGGTGCTTCCTTTTGAAACATAATTTTTGTCTTCTCTAAAGCAAATCTTATATTTTAAAACTTCATTTACAGAAACACAGCATGTTGCTTATCAGGCACTTGCTTACTTATCCTCAGTTCTCTACAGTTCCTACCTTAATCTCTGTATTTGAAACATAACCACCTCCTTAATTCGCTAAGTATGCAAAAATCTCCCTGACCAATCACAAACGGGATCACAACCTGAGGGTAATGGCAGTGATTAGTCTTACAGATTTGAAATGTACAGGAGTGGTAGTCCTCCCATATTCCTATTTATTTTACTAGTCTGGTACCTACAGAAATGAGATATATTCTGATAAATTAAGTGAAGTAGTACCTCTCATCCTCTACCATATCTGGTAGATTTCTTCAGATTCTGAATGGTAGTCATGTCATATCTGGGAATGTCGGTATGAAATTGATTTCATACAATACTAAATGGTAGGAACACAACATAGACTCCTTGGGTTATGAAGCAAGCCCAAGTCATCCCCAGGAGATTGAAAAGCATCATTCAACAAGGTAGCTCCTGGAATATTTCTGAGCGCATGTGGAAACGGAGCATCTGGCCATGGAACATCAAGTAACTATGTAGCCAGAACTGAGCATCATAAATTGAATCCTTTTGGGCTCACCGACCCATAATGTCAGGTACACCTATCAGCATTCTAGAGTAAAATGGACACGTACACTGAGGATTCAGCATACAGGCTCAGAAGGTACCAGGAAGTTTTGTGAACAGATGGGCCATATCTAGTATTATTCAACCCTGCACTTATGCCAGTCTATTAGGTCATGAGGGTTTCCTTATGACAAGTTGACAGAGAAGAAAGTCAATTTTCATTCACAGGTAGATTGACTCAGTGTGTCAGTGCAAGAAAAATAGAAATTACAGCTGTGTGCACAGCCCAGTCAGGGGAGTCCCTGAAAAGACCAAGATGGAGAAATGTTTGCAATGGGCAGGACCTTGGGAAGGGGACCAAGACATCTACTTTGTGTGAAAAAAGAAATGACTCAGTTAAGAATATACATTTGATCTAGGACTAAGACAGAATAATTCAGGGTGTGAGACAATGCTATATAGAATGACCTAATAGAGGGTCCAGGAGTGTGATAATCCTTGTATTACATGTTAGTGCCCATAGGGAAACATCTACCATAGATGACCCACAAAAGAATCAAGTACAAAGAAAGATTTGGCCAAGTCATGTGCTCCAGATTCTGTCATTAGACACTACTGCTGGCACAATGGGCAAAAGAACAGAGTAGCAAAGATGGGACGTATGGAGTTGAGAGATGGGCACAGCAGCATGATTCTCACTCGCAGAGGCTGATCTAGCTTTTTGCTATAGCTGAAAGTCCAAATTAGCAACAATGGCTGATGTTGAAGTTCAATACAAATTTATCCCTCAAAGTGGCAAACTGCTGACGTGCTGACAAATTCAATACACTGATGCCTTCCCATCCTGGAATGGGCAGCAATTAACAATGGGTGAGAGCTGTATAAATCTCTGCAGTGGTTTTTCTTCTTCTGTCCTTCGGGCCTCAGCCAGTACCACTATGTAAAAACTGTTACAAGGTATCATCCACCAATATGGAATCTCATATAAAATCACCTTGGACCAAAGTACCACCATACAGCAAAGAAAGCACGGCAGTGACAACATAGCAGTGTGATCCACTCAGCCTATTATTTTGTGTCCAATGTGTTACCAGCCACACAGAGTGATGGAATGGCCTTTAAAAGGCTTGGCAAGGTTCCATCTTGCTGAACTCAACTGTGCAACAGTGTGTGATCATCTCCTGAGATGTGATATAAAACTTAAACCAACAATCGATAAATGATGCTATTTCCCGATAAATACAATGCAATGGTCTTGAAACCAATCAACCTAAGAAATGTATGCTTTCTCTTTATCCAAATTGAGGCTTTACGCATGTAGAGATCCAGGTTCCAGGAGGAAGCTCTTCCAACAGGGGATGCGATCTCAACTTTAAGCTATGGTTGCCACCATCTCTTTGGACTCCTCATGTCAAGAGACCATGAGGCAAGGAAAGAAGTCACCTTCCTGGCAGAGAGAACGGTGATGCCTCCAGGGAAAGCTATGGCTGGGGTTATATTGAAAGGTCAGGGGCAGCAAAGTCTGCACATCAGGTGACCCACTTTGGTATCTTTTAGTACTCTTCTGTCCACTCTTGATATCAAGCGGCCAGTAAGTGCCATTGTATATAGGGCTGAGGTTTGGGGACACTTGTTTCCTATTTGGAGTTTTCCCAACAGCAAAATACCAGCCAGAGTCTGACCTGTTCAGACCTACCTAATCAGTTTGATTAACTTTAGACAGACTTCTTCTTCACAATAGTCCTCTGACCTCCTTTTTCTTAGAGTGTTTACTTTAGAAAACTAGAAATTGCAAATTATTTCCCTACCTCTTTGAGATGTAAATCTCCCCACCTCTTGTTGGTTTTACAACCCAGGAATGTCTTTCTCAAAAACCTGAGAGGCATCCCTTTGAAATGTAATAAAAGCTGCACACCTGAAGCTGAAGCTAAATAATGTTGTGTGTCAACTATAATCAAAATTTTACATATATATATATATATATATATATATATATATATATATATATATGAAGTGGAGTACAGCATAGGGAATAGAATCAATGGAATTATAACAGCTATATACGATGTCAGAGGGGTAGGAAATTGGGGGAGGAGAGTTATAACTTTGTGAGGGGTATAAATGTTTATTACATTGTTTTGTACACCTGAAACTAATAAAAAAAATAAAAATAATGCACCAAGAAAAAAGAAAGAAAGAGGGGGCTCTAGTCTCACAGCCTCCATCCATGGTGGATAGGATATGAGCATAACCTTGATGAGAGACGGACAGCAAACACAAATGGCTAAACTGTGTAGACCAACCTTCCCGTAACACCTTCCAATATTTTTCCCATAGCTCCATCCAGGTTTAAAAATCCTGTTACCTGTATTCTGGGGAATTGAGCTGAATCGCTCTTCCCTATTGCAATAGTCACAAATAAAGTCTTCTTTGCCATTTTTAACAAGCATTTGGTACATTTTTCTGTGATGAGTCCTGGCGAAGCATATCCCACATGGGTTGAACTGTTGCTAACAAGCAAGTGATATAAGTGGCCCAAGTTGTTGACAGTAGTGGATAGTGTAAAGTACTGTGTAGATTTCATCTCCAATAGGCACTTGTTCCCCTGGCTTCTGGAAATGTAGACTGTTGACTGCTCACAGTAGCATCTTTCTTTCTGCAAAATACTGTCATCTAAATGCAGCTGCTTTCTGCAGCTAATGATCAAGCAATGAAGGGCTGTATATATCCAGCCTTCTTGTTTCAATTTGGGGCAATTCTGCAGGGCTGCTGTAATCCCAGAAGTCCCTGTGGGTTTGAAGCCTCTGTTGCAAATGCATACAGTTCAAACTTCTTTCTCTAAATAATTCTGCTTTCTTCACTTTCTTGTACGTATTGTTGCCAAAAGCACTTCCCACTTCTCATGCATGCAAATTCCCACATGAGTTTGTTAACAGGGATCATAATTTAATAAATTCTATATATGCAGCGATTCTTTAGACCACATCCATTACTAATACCTTGTTTCCCTGAAAAAAAGACTGGGTCTTATATTAAGCTTTACTCCAAAAGATGCATTAGGGCTTATGTTCTGGGATGTTATCCTGAAAAATCATGCTAGGGCTTATTTTTCCAGTTAAGTCTTATTTTCAGGGAAACACGGTACCATTTGGACAATGTTGAACTTCAATGCAGCCCTGTAATCACGGATTAGATAATTCATTTTCTTAATGAGAAAATTAAGAAAATGATTAAGAATAATTAAGAATGTCTAATCACTCAAATAGAAATTCTATTTATCAGATTTTATTTATTTTCTTAATTTTACATTGTGAATAGCTTTGATCCAATAGCCCTTTTAATATTGTAGGAAAAAATGTAAATACATGGTCACATTGAATATTTATATATGTACTCCCCAGCTTTGTTTTGTTGCCATGTGCATTTTTAACATTTTGAAAACTATAAACTGTGAGAATGAGTTATGCAATCTTCATTCTATTAATATCCTAGGAAAGTTGATTTCCCATTGCATATTTTAAAACTACTGGTTCCAGTGTTTTGTATATTTTTTTATCAAGTTCTTTTATGTTTTCTGTAAAATCAGACATCTTGTTTATCATGTAATTATTGGAGTGCTTATTTATGTTTATTTCTCTAGTCTTGCTAAATAGCAAGGAGAAAATGGGCAAATTTATTAACCAGCAAGTATAATGTTCATCATGTGAACCAATGCCGCTACCAATGTTGTTCTCCCTAAGTCAATTTTGCAGGAGGTGTTCTGCATGGAGGCAGCTGACAAGCTCTCTTGGTGTTATAAAGTTGCTTCAGTACCCAACATCTTTCTTTTCTAGCAGAGTATGCACACAACTTAATAGTCCTTTGTGTCTTATTTCCATTGGTCTTTCTTTGTTTATTTTTCTTAGAACAGAAAATTTGATGGGGTCATTTAATGTTTAGAAATGTATATACATTAACATTGTGGTTATTTTTACCTCCACTATTAGAATGTGACTTTGTCTTTCAATAATCCCCTAAATCTATCAAGTACAGGACACTGAGTGGGTACTTCAACTCTCTAGCAAATGATTGCATGGGCAGCTACTATGGGATTTGTGAATACTGAAGTATTATTTCAATATATCTTAATTTCTTAATGGGAACAGTTGTACTTAGAGCTGTGCTTTTCATTTGACTAGAATCTACTTGGTGATTTCAGTGCTGCCTAAGGATTAGAGTTTATGAAGGCTTAGGAACCAAAAGTGTGGTTATTACATCAAAAGAATTTCTAGAGCCCTAACAGCTCTGCAAAAACAATATAATTTAAAATCTAGTTTCTGAGAAGTCCCATTTTCCAACAAGCCCTCCTGCTTTGCTAGAATATATGATTCTTGGCTTACACAAACCTCCCAAAGAGAGAGATATAGTACACACATTTTAGCCTCTAATTTTCTTTTTCAGAATCTTAACTGAAGCTCAAACACATCATCCGAAATATTTGGCATCAATACTACTCAAGTGACTGACAACAAACTCCCTTAATGTCAATAGTCATTCCATTTTTTTCTATCAGGAAGAATAAGGCCATACCTACATATTAAAATATTATTCACTTTGACAATAGAACTAGTTCCAAGACATGAACTATTGCTATATTAGAGAGGAGAAGCAATCAGTATTTTTCATAGCCTAAGAATCTCTATACTAAAAAAAATCCATCATTTCTAATGAAATAGATAAGTACCTAGGAGGCAAATGTCTTTTCTTATTTCTAGTGTAAAATCTGGGTTGAAACGAGTGGTAGTAGTTAACTCACATTCTCATTAACTAGAAAATTTTAGCCAATAGTGAGCACACTTATCAAAGCTTATTGAAAATGACATGAAAGTTTCATTAAGATTACAAGGGTTATTTTTGTTCTGTTTTAACTAGCTTGTAGCTTGTTTTATTAAAAACTGAAAATAATGGTAAATATATTTTTATTTAAATTTTAAAAAGTTACTTAGATCCACTTATCTACAAGATGGTTATATAGTTGAGTTTATATGTGAGTTTTTAATACAAATATCTAATTTCTGACTATAAAATTATTGTATAGTACAATTTATGCTTTCTTTACTGTATAATCAGTTGATCATTAACTGTTGTGTCAACAGCAGATAATATTTTCTGATGAATTAATTTTATATATTTTCTTCCTTGACACCCTCCTCCCCCCAAAAAGAAAAATGAAGCCACATGAGTATCTGAAACACATTAAAATGGAATAAACTGTCTCAGTAGAGTTTGAATGCATTGTTATACTAAACTAATATTAAAAACCAATATTGTATGACTTCATATATATATATATATATATATATATATATATATATATATATGCTTACAACTCTATTATTTTAATTAAGATAATTATTAGAAACTACTTATAACTATCTATTAATGGTAATTTAGGCATAATTGGAAATTCCATGAACACTTTAAGGCTGATAATGCTGTTAAAAAGTAATAATAAAAAGAAAGAGAGTCCTCAAGCATTGTTTTAAATAGTGAAGTTAGTAAAGAGTAAAACTATTAATCATCAAGACAAATGAATTTAAAATAAATCAAAATATAACATTTCATATTTTTTTTAGAAAAACAATATTTTACTTTGCATGGCTAGATTTCAGCAGAAGTTGTAATTTGCCTTCATAAAATTTATTTCAATATTTACCTGTATGACTCCTTGATTAATGTTAGTCTGTCTCATTAGAGAGAGAGCTACATGAGAGATGAAAGCATATCTGTTTTGTTCTCTGTTTATACCCCAAATTACACTCTGCCTGGCATATGGAATTAGTTTAATATATTTGCTGAATAAATTAAAAATAAATGATAATATAATCTGAAAAACTAGCTGACTCTCATTAAATGGTTAGCATATAATCAGGAGAAAGATCAATGGAAACAAATGTAAACCACATCAAATGACCATATGAGTTTACAGAAAATACGATGCACAATTTTATATTCAATATTATGCTTAAGGATATTCTGATGGTATATAATTTGAAGAAATATATAGAAATAGATGATAGATACATAGATAGATAGTAGATAGATAGATAGATAGATAGATAGATAGATAGATAGATAGATAGATAGATAAATAGATAGATAGATAGATGATAGATAGATAGACTCATCTTGATAGTTCTGGCCCTATTTTTCTCTTTTAATTTCTTAATTCCATTCTAATTTTCCTAATTTCAAGCATGATTTGAAATTATAATTCTATGGCTTTATGATTCTTTCTGTAATACTAACTACTAGTGAGATAAAGGGATTTTTCTTACCTCAATGAGTTTTGTGTTATAAATGTCCATCTCTTATAAAGACATCCTTTTCTGTCTCTCATAAAACTTCAGAATGTATTTGAACAACAAATAAGAAGAAAAATAATTGCAAGCAAGTCTTATTTCCCTACATATTTGATAAAGCTTAAAACGTGGTATTTGGGGGGAGATCCAAGATGTCAAAGTAGATAAACACTGTGTTAGCTCCCTTCCATGAACACATTTAAATTGCAACTAAATTATAGAACTATCAATCTAGAGAGCCATCTGAAGTCTGGCTGAACAGAAATTTACAACTAAGGATATAAAGAAGAAGTCACGTTGAGACTGGTAGGAGGGGTGGAGAAGTGAAACGGGCAGGCCCCAAACCTCAATGTAGAAGTTGAGTACCAGAAAGGATATATCAACCATAGAGGTTCCCCCCAGAGGAGCAAGAGACCACAGCCCCACACCAGCCTCCCCAGCCCAGAGTACTGCTGTTGGGAAGAGGAGCCCTAACAACATCAGGCTAGGTGGGACTGAAGGCTGAAGGAAACCCAGACATCCTCTTAAATGGCCCATGTAGACTCCCTTACTTGTAAGCACTCACTTTGGGCTCCAGCAGAGGGACAGTAACTTGGGGGGTATTGGAGGCATACAGAGAACAGACTGGGGTGTATGCCCTCAGAGTGAAGGCTGGAGGCTGGTTGTCATTTTCGTAGTGTGGAGTCCTATTCCCATGTAGCCAGCAGGTGGGCACCATCTTTCCTGTGTTGAGCCCTCCCTCACAGGCCAAATCTGAATCTGATTGGCCTGGTGAGCTCCACTGCTCCACCCTGCTGACTCCCTGACATCCTGCCCCACCCAACTCGCCCAACAAGAAGTACCTTCTCTGAAAGCAGTCATCACCACTCACATTTCACACTTTCTTGAAAAACTATCGGAGTCCACAGACCCAGCCAGGTGGCAGCTGGCCTCAGTGTTCTCTGAGATTTGCTGAATAGCTCCAGGCTCAGCACTGGCACCAAACCAGAGATGACATTAAACTGTTGACCACAACTCTTCCCACTCTAGTGACTCCCTCAGGCCCTGACTCACCCAACTTGTGTACTGCACCAGATATTATCAGGGACTGAACTTTAAGGAAGTTGGTAGGTGACAGCAGGCCTTGGGGTGTCCTGGATATTTGTGGACCTACCCCAGGCCCAGTACTGGTGGTAGCCATCCTCAGTTTTCAGCATGGCCTCTCCCACACACCTCTAGGGTTATCACAGACAGCAAAAAACCACAGATCATTTTGTAGCTCCTACTGGGTAGTCCGCAGCCAGTCACAGGCAGTGGGTAACCTGGGCCTGCACCAGAGGCCTTCCCAAGAGTCCCCAGAACCAACATACTAGAGGTTGGCTTCAGACCACAGCACAGCACTACCTAATTAGCCCCACAAGTGCCACGCCCAAAGAGAGATCTCAACAGTCACAAGAGCCGCTGGGGAAAATCCCACTCAGTGGGGAAAGCCCCACACACAGCAGCCGATAAACTATGGATGTGGTCAATCCCCACAGCCAGTCAGCCTGAGGGTCAATCCCACACACTAACATGCCGATAGCAATCAAGGCTCAACTATAACAGGAGGGCACACACAAGAAACACAAGGAACACTCCTGGAGCACCCAGAGCAGGTGGCCATGGAGACTGTGCCAGGGGTTCACAGGGCACCTACTACATGAGGATACCTGGCCAAGACTGGGAGACATAGCAGATCTATCTATTACATAGAAACAAACAGAGAGACAGCCAAAATGAAGAAACAGAAAAATACACCCCAAATGAAAGTGCATGGGGAAATTTCAAAAACAGAACTAAACAAAATAGAGGCAAGCAATCTACCAGAGACCAAATTCAAAACAATGGTTATAAGGATATTCAAGGAACTTAGTGAGAACTTCGACAAAGAGATTACAAGCAAAAAAAGGACATAGAAACCATTAAAAAGAACTAGTCAGAAGTGAAGAATACAATAAGTGAAATGAAGAATGCATTAGAAAGAATCACCACCAGATTAGATGAAGCAAAGAATCAAATCAGCGATTTGAAAGACAAGGTAGCATAAAACAGCCAATCAGAACAGCAAAAAGTAAAAGAATCAAAAAAAAAAAAAAGAAAAGAAAAGAAAGGAAGAAAGAAAGAGAGGAAGAAAAGAAGAAAGAAAGGAAGGAAGGAAGGAAGGAAGGAAGGAAGGAAGGAAGGAAGGAAGGAAGGAAGGAAGGAGAAAATGAGGTTAATTTCAGAGAACTTTGGGACAACATCAAATGTAACAACATTTGCATCATAGGGGTGCCAGAAGGAGGGGAGCGAAAGCAAGAGATTGAGAACCTATTCGAAAAAAATAATAACTGAGAACTTTCCTATCCTGGCGAAGGAAATAGACATACAAGTCCAGAAAGTGCAGAGCTCCAAAGAAGATGAACCCAAACAGGCCCACACCAAAACACATTATAATTAGAATTGCAAAGGTTAAAGACACAAACAGAATCCTTAGAGCAGCAAGAAAAAGGCAACTAGTAACTTTTAAAGGCGACCAAATAAAATTGTCAGCTGATTTCTCAACAGAAATTTTCAGGCCAGAAGGGATTGGCAGAAAATATTCAACGTTATGAAAAGCAAGGACCTACAACCAAGATTATTATAACCAGCAAAATTATCATTTAGAATTGAAGGACAGATAAAAATCTTCCCAGACAAGAAAAAGCTAAAGCAGTTTATCACCACCAAACCAGTATTACAAGGAATGTTAGAGAGCCTTCTTTAAGATAGATAAAAAAACAATCAAAATTATGAATAATAAAATGGCAATAGTTACATATGTATCAACAATTACTTTTAATATAACTGGATTAAATGCTCCAATCAAAAGACATAGGACTCTGAATGGATGAGGAAACAAAACCCTTACATATACGGCCTATAAGAGAATCACTTCAGATTGAGACACACACAGATGGAAAGTAAAGGGATGGAAAAGATACTTCATAAAAATGGGGGGAAAAAATAAAAGTCTGAGTAGCAGTACTTATATCAGAGAAAACAAACTTTTAAACAAAAGCAAAAGAAAAGCAAGAGACAAAGAAGGACCAGTAATCTCACTTCAAGGTATTTATTTGACGAAAACCAAATGCTACTTCAAGGGGATGTGTGCACCCATTTGTCCCATTGTGGCATTGTTTACTATGGCCAAGATGTGGAGTCAGCCTGGGTGTTCACCGATGGAAGATGGATAAAGAGGAGGGGATACACATAAACAGTGAGATATTGTTTGACCACAGAAGGGAATGGATCCTTGCCATCTATAGCAGCGTGGATGGACCTGGAGAGTACCGTGCTGAGTAGAGTATGTCAGTGAAAAACAGATGCAATGTGATTTTGCTTGTAAGTGGAATCTAATGAACAAAATAAAGAAACAAATCAGAAACAAACTTATAACTACAGAGAACATATTGATGGTTGCCAGATTGGAATGGGAGGTTGGGAGTGAGTAGAAAAGGGGAAGGTTTGAATAAGTACAAATTGGTTGTTACACAGTAATCATGGGGATGTAGGGTATAGCATAAGGAATATGGTCAATAATATTGTAGTAACTTTGTATGGTGTCAGATGGGTACCAGATTTGTTGAAGTGATAGATGGGAGGGTTTCGGGGGCAGGGTGAAAAAGGTGAAGGGATTGAGAAGTACAAACTGGTATTTACAAAACAGTCATGGGGATGTAAAATAAAGGATAGGGAATATAGTCAATAATATAGTAATAAGTACGTGTAGTGCCAGGTAAATACTAGAGTAGTCAGGGGGATCACTTCTTAAATTATACAGATGTCTATTCACTATGCTGTACACCTGAAATTAATATAAAATAATATTGAATATCAACTGTAATTGAAAAAAATTAAAAAGGGGGGAGGTGAAGGGAAAGAAGAGGTCCAAATTTCTACACATAAAACAAATAATTCATAAGGATGCAGTGTACAGCATAGGGAATATAGTCAATAATGTTGTGATAGCATGGTACGGTGTCAGATGGTTGCTGGACTTATCACGGTGATCATTTCTTTAAGTATATAAATGTTGAATAACTATGATGTACACCTGAAACTAATATAATAATGTATATTAGCAACATTTAAATAAAAATCTTTAAAAACAAACACCATGGTATTTGGGCAAGGTTTACAGTCTAGATGGATATCAAAACAAAAAAAAATAATAAAGTAGTCATATAATAATATTTGTCATAAATGGCCTTTGAACTGTAACTGTTCTTAGTAATCAAAAAAGTTATTATATCTTCTCATAAGATCCAATATCTACATATTTGTATAACTTAAAAATGCGTATTTTGCGAGATAGATATACAGATAGATATTGATATTTACATTGCTGCATATTTTTGTGTTCATTTGACCTAAGTTGTAGAGATGACATATACAATTTTTTTTTACTTTTCTCCCTACATTCATCTTTATTTCTTCATCAATTTCTACAGTGTTTTCTAACACTTTTATATGAAATGATAGCATATCTGTATGCTATCATTGCGTGGCACAATGTGATATCATGCAGTATACCAATGCTTTTGGTTGATTATTGTAATTCTTGTTGAACAAATCTATTATTTGTTTCATAAGTAAGATGATCCCTTAAAACACAGTTTTCCTCATACGCGTCTACATTAGTCTTCTCAGGCTACCAAAACAAAATACCACACTGAATGGCTTAAACAACTGAAACTTATTTTCTCATAGTTGTGAAAGCCCACTGTCTACAATCAAGGCGCAGGAAAGTTTCTGGTGAGATCTCTCTTCCTCTCTTGCAATGGGTACCTTCCACTGTGTCCTCATCTTGCGTTTCCTCTCTACATTTGTGGCTCTGGTATCTCTTGCTCTTACAAGGATACCAGTCCTATCATATTAGGGCTTCACTCTTGCAAACTCATTTAACCACAATACCTCCTGAAAGGCCCTATGTCCAAATACAGTTACATTAGGGGTTAGAGCTTCCATCTAAGAATGTCACGGAGACAAATTTTAATCCAATACAATCTTTATCTTCCTAGCAGAAGCTTTATAAGAATTGCAAATGTGGAGTTTGTTACTATTGTGTCCTCATGATTTTTGTTGTTACCATTTGAGTATATAAGCTTCAGCCCCCTAGGTATAGCCACTGACCTCTAATAATATTATGTACGGTGTTTTTCTTCATAGTGCAGCTTGCCCAAATTTAAGGAGTTTGGATTTTTTTTTTCCAAATGGCAAAGTACAAGTTAATATTCTCTTTGTTAATTTCATGACTAACAACTTTTCAATGTGAAAATATAAACATGATCGAGCTTGGCATGTAACTAAATCGTTGCTATAGTAATGATATCACAACATATGATCATGAATGATTTTTTTTTAATCATTACTCCATTTATTAAATTTGGTTGTACAATGCATCTCTTAGTCTATTCAGTTATTAATAAATCAACTGCTGTTTTTCTCCTGCTGGGAGGCAAATGACAGTCAAAGAGGAATCACAGTTTTAACAATATTTCTAGTGTGACATGTGATTAAAATAATCAATACAACTCTTAATGCTGTGTTTTCCAATTTCATGAAATATTAAAGTTTCGATTCTTGTATTATCTTCTGCTAGTAATCGTGCTAAATTACGTTCTGATAATTCTCCATGATGGTGAATCAACATTATCAGTTAAAATGCTTCAAAATTCAAACAGAGTTGTGTGACATGGGTTGCTTACAGGATGTCACAGTGTCCATCTCCTATAACTCTGTTCTGTTGACAGTGAGATGCTTATCATTAAAGTCAATATGTACAAGGATTCTGGAAGCCGGACTTATAAATTTTTCTTGTTATGCTTTTTTATGTGAAAAGAGCAATTATAATTTTACTAGATATTTCACTAATATAATAAGCCATACCTTCCAGCTCATGTAGAATTATAAAGCGTGAAATTTACTTCATTTTATTCTATATTTTGCAACACGTACAATCATTTGACAATAAGTATTAAAACATGACTAAGTCGAATACTATTATAAGTCTTAGAGTTGAAATCGACTTTAAATGTTGTTTATTGCAATATGTTATCTCATGCACAATAACACCTCATAGCACCCATTATCTATAGTATGATGCGATGGAAAAAACAATGCACTAGACATAAGGAGACCCGAATTCTAATTCCTTCTCTACAGTAGATGAAGAGTAAGACTTTCATCAAAACAGTTACAATCTTCAAACCTAATTCACTTACTATTAGTGTGATCTAGTTTTCCAGCTCTCGGTATCAGTAAACTTCATGGGCGTGATTTCTCTGTATCCGTACAAGTCAGTGATATGTTGCCAATACAGTCAAGGCCCTGGTTTCAGCATATTCTCTCCTCCCTTTACTGCCCCATTACCTTTTAACTAGGGATCTCCTTTCCTCTTTCTACAAAGGGCCTCTAATTATGAACAGATCTTGGATTCTCCCTGAAAGGGTTTTTGGGGTTCTAAGAGTTATTTGTTACAGAGCCATTTTCAATGCCATATTTTGTAAAGACATATTTCAGGCTAAAAATATAGGGTATGTATGTGTGTACACCCAACCCAAGTGCATGTGATTTCAATATCCTATTATCAACTGACCATTAAGTAGAAAGTGATGTAGACTATTAACAACAGCTGGTCCCCTGTATCTGCATATCCATGGGTTCAGCATCCACAGATTAAACTGATTGCAGTTTGAAAATATTTGGCAAAAAATTGTTATTAGGTTGGTGCAAAAGTAATTGCAGTTTAAAAGGTTAAAAATAATTGTAAAAACCGCAATTACTTTTGCACCAACCTAATATCTTGTCATTGGTATGCACAGTGTAATTAGGCCTATGACGGTTGTGTCTGTACTATGAACCAACTGTTTTTCTTGTTATTATTCCCTAAACAATACAGTATAAAATTATTGGCACAGCATTTACATTGTATTAGCTATTACAGAAAATCTAGAGATTTTTTTCAAGCATACAGGAGGCTATGATTAGGCTCTATGCAAATTCTACGTTATTTTATATAAGGGACTTCAGCATCCCAAGAGCATTTTGACATCTCCAGGGGGTCCTGGAACAAATGCCCCCTGTACACTGAGGGACAACTGTAGAAGGACTTAATATGTGCTATATCAGCTATGACAGTTTTCAGAAAGAGAAATGAACCATTCTTCTCCTTCAGTGTTTTAACTTCTGGAAGCGGAAGCACAGCACGTTACCACAACCCACCATTTAGACACTGACGATTTCACAGCGGTATTGGGACAACGATCACATTGCTTATCAGAATTCCTCAAACAGTTGGTGGATGACGTCAAGAGATTCACACAAGTTTCACTTTTTTTTGAAAGAAACGGTTCTTTCAGAAACTGGAGACTAAGTGATGTAGTTCGTATCTATCTCGGGGAAACTTGATGTGTTTATAGTCTG
This sequence comes from Rhinolophus sinicus, assembly GCF_057876585.1. Lineage (NCBI taxonomy): Eukaryota > Metazoa > Chordata > Mammalia > Chiroptera > Rhinolophidae > Rhinolophus > Rhinolophus sinicus. The sequence continues at coordinate 124,086,398 of NC_142515.1, forward strand.
TCATGCCTAAGTATCAGTTGACTGTATCATCCCTCCAGGATGACAAAGAGATTTTGGAAAAAGTGATTTCTTTCTTTTCAACATATATATATTTTTAATATATATATATATATATATATATATATATGCATATATTTATATGCATATAACTAGATTCAGTCACAGAGAGATTAATGGGTGGCATACATCTTGCATGTGCTATATCTGGGCAAGATTAATTGTAACTTCTTTTAAAGAAAGATCACACTGAATGACAATATTCTATAGTTGTATAAAATTTTATTTTTGGCATTCTCTAGAATTTTCGTCATCCTCATTTTTCTAATTATATGCATATATATGAATATAACATATATATGTTGAAAAGAAATATATATATATATATATATATATACATATATATGTGTATATATACACACACACACACACACACATATATATATATATATATATATATACATACATATGTTTGGCAACATTGACCCAAACGTCTTTACGGAATATTTGCCAGTTACTCACCATGTATCTTAGTAAATATAGTCATTTGGAAATATTTGTTAGAAATCATTAGTTATATCTCATAAGAATGATGAACATTGAGGATATGTTTTTCTTAAGAAATAATCAATATGTTCTTAAAGAATGGTTTCATTGACACTTCATGCTTTATGTGCTAAAATGTGGTCAAAATGAAACAAAATATATCAAAAGTTTCAAGGCTGAGAAAAATCTGAATGTAGCATTAATATTGGGAAAGTATTGAAAAACTACAGAGACAAATATCTAATATGAACTCCAGGATTTTTATGTCATTCAATTGTGTGTGTTATGTATTTGTGAGTGTGTGTGCACACTTGCATATTTGTGTATGTACTATTCAAAATGATATGAGGGCAATCCGTTCTTTTTTTGTTTGTGTTTTATTAACAACAAAACTTGTATCTCTCAAAACCAATCAATTAAATGGATACTCAAATGTGATGAATCAACAATTCTTGACAAGGGAAATAAAAGAAAATAGAAGTGATAGAGACTGCTCTTAAAAAGAAAAACCGTCGTTACCAGAGGGTAAGGGGGATGGGGGGTGGGAGATGAGGGTAAGGGGGGTCAAATATTTGGTGATGGAAGGAGAACTGACTCTGGGTGGTGAACACACAATGGGATTTATAGATGATGTAATACAGAATTGTACACCTGAAATCTATGTAATTTCACTAACAATTGTCACCCCAATAAATTAAAAAAAAAAGAAGAAGAACACTAAGAGATATGAGAACTCTCTCTCTCTTCATGTGTACACACTGAAGAAAGGCCACGTGAACACACAGCAAGAAGGCAGAAAGAAAAAAAGACAAACTTATGTGCATAAGATGTCAAGGAGTGTAGAAAATGCAAAATCTTCCCCCATTTCCTACTGAAAAGAGGAACCTAACATAAGTGAAGGGAAGGGCTAAAGGAGGGCTAGCGAATGATATACACAAGCAGAGACAAAGTGAAACCTGGAATGGGAGACTTTATAGAAAGTGAAAGAAGCAAACGAACTCTATGAACTTTATATGAAAAATGAGGATGATGAAAATTCTAGAGAATGCCAAAAATAAAATGTAATACAACTATAGAATATTATCATTCAGTATGATCTTTCTTTAAAAGAAGTTACAATTAATCTTGCCCAGATATAGCACGTGCAAGATGTATGTCACCCATTAATCTTTCTGTGACTGAATCTAATTATATGCAGAATTTGTTACGGCTTAAAGTTACTCAGAGATAGTAAAGTTGATGAGCTTTTATGTAAACACTGAGCCAGAAATTACCATGTATTTATCATACTTGGTTTCATTCTCTACTTGTACACAGAGCTAAAGTGCATTTCCCAATCATGTTTGCAGTTTGGTGAGGTCACGTGATCAAATTCACCTAATGTCAGCCGAAGTGATATATACTACTACCAGGCTGAACCATAGAAACCTACCAGAGACCCATGTCCTCTACTTTTCTCCATCTTTGGTTACACATGTAACAGAGGGCCATGCCATAGAAGATGACGGAGCTCATAATGGGAGGAAGATGGTTCCCTAAAGAACCTTTTTGAGCAGAGCACTCTCCATTAACCAGCATCAGAATAGTAGCTATGTGTTTTGCAGATTATGGATAATCCAATCTTAAAATAGTGGTAGTTTGGCAATCAAAGCAATCAAATGTCTAATGATGCATATTCCAAGAGAAAGCTGGAGGTCTTTGAAGTCTCCAATGTCCAGTGTAGGAAACTACAATTAGCAACTTCCAAAAATATTTTCAACTGTGTCTATACCCTCCATAGAAAACCTAAATGAAAAAATAAATATTGTAGTCTGGCTCAAATATTAGGCTATCTGAAAACCCAATCCCTCTGGGACATTAGAGTAACTCTTTTGTCCAAAGAGTTTTCAAATCCATCACCTTAAGTAGTTAAAGAACTTATGAACTTTAATACACTGCAGAGAATTTTACAAACTAGAAGCAGAACGTGAGAGGGTTTATTCTCTCTCTCTCTCTCTCTCTCTCTCTCTCTCTCTCTCTCTCTCTCTCTCTCACACACACACACACACACACACACATGCATACACACACAGAAACAATTGTTTGGAAAATTTTGCCATTATAACAGACATAAAACATAGAAAATGATGCTTTGGAACAGAGTTGCTAAGCTGTTAAAATTTATCCTCATGGAAGCCATTAACCAACAAAAAGTGTACTTCAAAAAATATATAAACAAAGATGTGAATGTATTGGATTGTTAACATATGAGTGGAAATAAAGCAGTAACAGTCCAAGCTCTTGAAAATGGATAAGCTCTAGCAGAAATGTTGCATATGATATTAATAATGTTTTAAATTGTACCTTTGTCATATCTCAATAGATTGTTCGCCCTTGAAGTTGAGTCAAAATTCAAATGAAGAATTATACAGAAAACATGATAGTCTTAAAGCTGAAAAACAGCTATATATATATATATATATATATATATATATATATATATACACACACACACACATATATATAAACAGCTATATTATATATACATATATATACACATATATATACACAGCTATAATATATATAATGAAATTTGTTGAATTCATTATATATATGTATGTATATATATATATTTCCCATTAAAAATGAAGAAGTTCTTTAAAAACCCATAATGGCAAAGTCTTAGATTCTTAAAAACTGTACAGTATGTTTTCCTGAATTTTCAAAACAAACAAACAGAAAACTTAACACTAGTGAAGAATATGAAAATAATATTGGGCCATTAGTGATGTGACCTAGGAAGACCACTGCTCAATTATTTGTCACTCATTGACTGCTCAAATCAAGTTACACTGTTATAGCTTCTTGTAATGTATTCTCAAAAAATCTTTGCTGCGTTCCTCACCTAATTGCACTTCTACTGCCAGATACTGAAAGCTCTTCTCTTATACTTTAATCATCATTGGAAAAGCAACATCACACAGCACAGGTAACCACTGTTATTTTTTTCTTCAGAGACAAGTATCATAATTACTCTTACTAGAGTAAGAGATTCTACAGCTTCGATTATTTGTGAGATTTGCAGGCAATACTCAAAATACGGGAAGACCAGATGTTTCTCCAATTGACACTGTGGCTCTATTTTTGGATTGAAAGAATTAAACTCATCCCATCAAAAAGAAAATAGTTGTAAAAACTTTAACTAAGTAAACCTAAAATCTAATGATCAAGCAACCAAAGTTTAGTTAATATCTGATGATAGTTTACTTTACCGATTAGCCTGTGAGAAACGGCAGCATTATAAATGTAAATTCATATACCTAAGGTAAGAATCCTACTATTTGAAGAGTTGATAGAAAAAAAAATCCTTACTACTGTGTGTTTTTGACAGGACACACAGACTCTACAGAAAATTTTAATAAAAAAAAATATAAAGATTTATCAGATACCATAATGTTGACCAGTAGACTCCAAGAAAACAGGTAGAATGAATCTACTCGAGTAGGATTGAGTTCAAAGAAGATTTACTGACTTTAGCATGGTTAAATGAGAAGCTGTATAGACAGGGATGCACAGAGATGCCTTAGAGCCTTCAGTCATACCAGTAAGTCTACTACTACTATTATTATCATTATTATTATTATTATTATTATTATTTTATATTATTATTATTATTCATAGTTATCCCATTTTCATCCTTCATACTTTTCATATAGATTGGAGAGATATTATCTAATATCCTCAAGTAAAAAAAAGCCCATCCATCCCAATTTTCTCTCTATCAGCATTCTATCTCATTTACAGATTGTCTGCTCTCCTAGCCTTAATATGCACTTTATATAAATATATCGATATCATATACTTGAGGGTGGAGGTCACATCTGTCTTGTTCACTGTAGTAGCCCATAGAGCCTAGGAAAGTATTTAATACATAAAAACCAAGCAATAATATTTGATGAATGAATGAACACAATAAAAATAGGCTAAGTGAACACAGTTAAGCAAATGTTAACAACAAGTTCTAGCATGGTAAATAAAAGGAAACAATAGAAAAAAAGTTATAGCAGTAGAAAAACTTTTTGTTTCTAAATAACTACAAGACAAAGTCACTAGTTACTCTACACATTCTTAGTCACCCAAAAATGTTATAAACATTAGTCATTCAACATTTTTCCCTAAAATTCATTATTTATATGTAAGATGTCTTTTTTTTTTTTATAAATTCCTTTCCTCTCCCAGCAACATTCTCATCCCGAATATAATTTACTTTCTCTATGATAATCCTTTCTTTCCTTTAGCTCTAATAATTAAACATGCTTCATTTTTTGTTCATTTTATCGTTACAAATTATTTGAAGAACACCATGAAAATGTCAATATAATTCTTCTCTGCTCCCCTTTTCTCTGCTCCATTTAAGAGAGAAAACCCTGAAACGTTTTGAAATAAAGAAATTCATGCTATCGTTTTTTTGTTTCAAAAAGCAGTTTATTCTAATATCCACTCAAATCTATTGATCAAAGTTTTCTTTATCTTAATTTAAGTACATACATATATTCTTCATGTATAGTAACATCATTACACGGTAATTTTTTCATTAGGCTTTTTTTCTTTTTATACCTGAATTCATTTATCATACTAATTTTTCATTTTGAAAAAAGTATATATAGTAAAGCATTATTTTCCATGTTTAGACGCTGGCACTGATTACTATTTTATTTATAAATTGTATGTCCATACTATATTAGGGATGGTCCTCATTTCTTTCCAACACTAAATATGTTTCTTTTTTTTCAAAGCCCTTATTTTATTAAGTTTTCCCTAGCAGACTGTGAGTTTGTAATGACTTCATATATACATGAATCTGAGTAATATTCTCTATATTTTTTCCAAATGCAAACACACACACACACACACACACACACACACACACACACACACACACACCACTCACACTGGTTTACCAGGGAATCTTAAGGAGAATCACTGATGTATAAAGAGGGTTAAATACAAATTAAAAATAGAACTACAAATAAAAACTACAAATATTTGTTCACACCAATATATATCCAAATCATTATATGGACCATATCCTTATAATTCACTAAATTCTGAAGGTATAGGAGATATATCAATTTTTATAGAAGCAGTTTTCAGATATTCACTCTTACTGCCAATTCAGGTAAAATATATCTGTTATCCATTTGACTAGGGCAGTGGTTCACAAATATGACTTCATATTAAATTAACTAGGGGGATTTACAAAACAAAACTACGCTTAAGACCCATATGTAGAAATTCTTAGTTGATCGGTCGGAGTGGGTTTCGGTAGAGTGGCTGCTGTTGACTATTCCCCATTGGCCTTTATCAGGCAAGCAGGACTGGGAACCACTGATCTATGCTCTGAGTATGCATTCATTTTTATCAAGAGATTCTGAATTTACTGGAAACAGTTTTTACTAGCTAAACTCATGAGAGACATATACTCGCATATTGACCAAAATATCAATCTATTAAGTTTCACTTAAAAATTTGTACACCAATCAGATAAGCTTTATTTTTTGTGAGCATCATAGCTAGTCACTTTAATTCTTCACTCACTATCACTTCTGTCACCTCTCTGCTTGTCCTAACCCCAGGTAAGTGTCAATTCTCTGATCTCCCCATTTCTGTAAGTTAACAATACTCTCCTAGTTAAAAATATTACTCATGCAAAAATCATCTTGAGTGACTGCTTTTGGTTTTCTTGTAAAAAACATTTAAAGTCTGAGTTTAATTTATTTTGATTACTTTTCCAATTTGGGGGTGAAGAAAAGACACTATTATTTTTATAACTAGCATTTACTTTTTATAGTCTAACAAACTAAGTTAAAACTTTAAATATAACTTCTGTTTCAATTTTCCTTTGCACCTCAAAATGTCATGGTTTAACACAGCAACAACTGCTCATTATTTCTTTTGATTCTAGGTGTCGACATGGGGTTGTCACGTGGTGTTTCCTGGAGCTGCCCTGCCAGCTGGAACACTGAAGATAACACCACTACAAACTGGCAGTAGTTATTAACAGTCAGTCGGGAGCTCCACTGGGTCTTTCCACTGGACTGTCTCAGGGGTCTTCTACCTTGGCTTCTCCCCTTGGAGAAGGCTTTCCCTACGCAAGTGTCTGGGTTCCAAGAAGGTTTAACCTAACAACAGAGATGAAAGCTACAAAGATGTCATATGGTCCAGCATCAGAACTTCCACATTGACACTTCCCTTGCATTCACTTGGGAAAACAAGTCCAGATTCAAATGCAAAAAGGAGGCTTTGGCTCTCCATGAGAGGAGTGACACACAATTTGCAGAATATTTAATCCATATTAAATATTAATCTCCTTACTTCTTACACTTCAATTTTACTACAATGTAATCTCCAATAACACTGGAGCAAAATAACTTTGTTTTAATTTACTATTGTCCTAGAAGAGTAATGTTACATAAGAAACACTTAATGAATATTTGTTAAATCTTTTAGTACATAAAACTCATCTAGTGCCTAGTAGTTATTGAAACGATTGTTTAATTTTGGAGTTACAAGGGTTCAGTCTCATGTCTAAATACCACACAGTCCTACCTTTTGTGTAAAGGAATATCTAGACAATAAAATCCACAAATGCAGAGTCTGAGATATTTCCAACAGGAACAGGCTAAATTGAAGTTTTGTCTTTGTACTAGCAATTAAAATAGGTATGTTAAGCAAGTTAATTGTGTAAACAAACCTGGAGGAACACTGGTTAAATTAATAAAGAAAAGAAACTGTTCATAAAACAATAAAAACTTTTGGAGCCTTCCAGAACATTATTAATATGCAAGTGTAAAATAAAAGTAACTGTATTTTGACATAAACAAGTACATACAAATTTATAATATGTGTTAAAGTGTGCATTTTCAAATACTGAAAATAAACCAAAGTGATAAGTATTTTTGATATACATAAATTATTTTTTTTTTTTGCAATTTGCGTATCAGCAGTAAAAAATTTGTTCTTTGGTTTATGCAGTTGTGAAAATCATTTTCTATAATTGTTTAATGCCTAACTTTTGATGTATGTATTAGTAAATAGCCCAGAGTTTAAATAAACATTTGCTATTCATCATCTTAGGAAATAGGACCACTGATTTATAAATGTATTCATAAAGTAGAGCTTCAAAAGTCAAGGGTAATTTTGAAAGGTATTTGTTCTCTCTCTATTGAATACCATATGCCTTCATACACAGTTCTTATGATTGCATAGTTCAATTTTCATGAGAATATAAACAAAGAGGGATAATGAAATATAATTGATCTTTTTATGTATCATTACTACTGCTTACTTATAATAAACTAAGTTGTGTAAAAAGTGGCAAACTTCCTCCAAGAGATGAATCCATGTATACAATTTCTTTATAAAAGCAAAAGTAACAATTTCAATTTGTAATGTTTCATGGTTACAAATATGTAAACATTACTCCATAATCTCTAACATGTTGCTTCTAAAACTGCAAATAATGGCAATAAGTATTTTTGGCAGGAAAAATACTAATATTTCCTTTATTTTTTTTTATTTTTCCCTAGGTGTACTGGAATATATATAATATATATGTATATGTATATACATATTTCCAACAGGAACAGGCTGTTTATATATATATTTATATATATATGTATATATATATATATATATATATATATATATATATGTATATATATATATAAAAAACATGCATCAGACAACTGAAAATTAAGTGCCATTTCCAAATGACTCCTAAATTAGACCATATAAGTATAGTAATATATTATGATTTACACCAGGCTACTTATCAAAATTCCTTTTCAAAACTAGCAATGCCCAAGCGAAGAGTTACCAGCCACAGTAATATAAGTAGCATAGGGAACTGAGACATAAAGAAACATACTATATTTTTAACTTAAATTCTCACTTATTGAGCTTATTTTAGTATACTTTAAGAGACACATATTTTCACTTTTCATTTTTATACTTGTATTTCCACCTATGTATTATTATTATTTATTATTATTATTGTTGTTGTTGTTGTTGTTGTTTGTTTCCTTCTGGAAACTTTGCTTTACTATCTGACATCACAGAAATACACTAGTGTTATTTTCTACTATTTACCATACAATTAGACTTAATTATTATAATTATTTTGGGGGAATGAGGACTATTTTTTATTTGGTAAATTTTAGTTAAAATTGTATACAATACTCAGAACATGTTTTCATATTCTCCAATATGCTAAAACATACTAGCATCTAGACTTTAATCTGCTAGAATACCTCTTCCAGGTATAATTACATAGGGAATTTAGATAATTATTTAGATAGGTCAGGTACCAGTTTGAGCTCTTGTGAGTTAACCTTCAAGCGTAATGCTCTATAATTCATTCCATTCATGTTTAAATTCAGGCATCATTGCAAAGCGATCATAGATCTTTTATATGTTTGAGCTATTCAGGCCAAATAATGTTTCATGTGAATAATCTTGAAAATATAATCTATTCTGTGTTGTTATAAGTGTATAAATGTTTATGTCAGAGTCACTGGATAAAGCCATTTGATAAATTTATAGAAATGTAATAGAAAATGACAATATTTATGCTAATGATAGTTATAATAAAAAAGAAGAACAAGCTCCATCAGAAATTTCCTAATAAAGTATTAACAGTCTTTAAACTTCATATTCCTCAGTTCACCAATCACATATTCAAAAACACGGGTCACACTATACTAAAAGTAAAATTTATGCTATTTATGAATTTATGGATAAATATTTTCCATTTTGTATTACTGTAGAATTGCTTGGAGTTAATTCTTTATCAATACTCAGTTCTCATTATTAAAACTCTGTATATTCCACAAACTATTTCTGTATCTTATAAAATACATGTACCAGCAGGGAATTATTCCAATGTGCCTAAATATAAATTCACGTGAAGGAATTAATCAAAATGACAATAAATGAACAAGCTTTTTGCTCTGTGTAAAGTTGTTTTTCTGTTTGTTTGTTTTTTTTAACACAGCAAAACAATTCAAAGTACTTTGGCATGTGAAAAAATAAGTATACTGAAAAAGTTAAAGATGTGAAGTCAACAATAAAAATCAAGTATCATAAAGTAAGTACTTTCAGAATGAGGACAGATATGATATATACATATATATATACACACATATATATTATATGTTATATATACACATATATATTACATATTTATATCATATATATACATATATACGTGTATATATATTCAATATATTCAATTATATATATATTAAATATATATTTGTATATATATAAATATATATAATATATAATATTATACATATGTCAAATATATATCAATATATATTAAATATATAATATATATAAATTATATATAAATATATAAATATATATATATATATATATATATATATATATATATATATATATATATATAATTGAATATCTACTCTGTTTGGAATTGGAATGGGGATTATTTAGGGCACCACAGAAATATCTTAAATTGATTTTGTGTGTAAGAAACTTAAGATCTAAATGTTTAAGGAAAAAAAGAAGCCATTTTAAGATGCAGATACAATGAACATTCCAGAATTATCATTTTTTTTTAAAAGCAGTGTTTATGTTTTTATACATGTGATTTCAGTAATTGTCTCTAGTCCCCTAAATATTCACGGAGCACCTATAGCATGAGAGGCAGTTCCATAATGTTATGCTGGTCACCTGATAGGTGTGTGCAGTAAATGACAGACACAGTCGCAAGCCTTGAGAGGCTCATAACTCAGCAAAATATGGACGGGTCTACAAGCCACTAAAGTGTCAGGGCAGCCCAGAGACAGGACCCCAGCACAGAGTGGATGAGAGTGTTCAATGAGGTGTCGAAGAGGAACAGTGTCTAAATGGGGGCTTCAAGACTAAGGAGAACTTGGCTAGATGAAGATTCCAAAGTCGCAGCAATCGTTGGTCTATTGAACATGCCAACAGGATCAGATACATTTCTGAAACAGGACTGTCCAGTGGGAAGAGTAAAGAGGGCAGACTCCTACAGGCAACCAGCTATTGGACCATGAAGAACTTGCAGTCCATGTTAAAAGGAGTTTGCAGGCTTCATGCAGGCGCCAATAGAAAACCAGTGAAGGTTGTTAAGCAAGCGACAAGAGACTGTCTGAGTTTACTCCACCTCCATTTTAGAACACTTGCTCTGTGGTGTGGTAAATAGATCAAATGGGTTCATTACTAGAAATTATTGCACTATTTCAGACCAGAGACGATATGCCCTGAACTAGACAAATACAATGGGGATAAAGAGATGTAGATTTATTTAAGAACTATTAAATAAATACAATTACTAGACTAATAATATTCAAATATTTATATACTCATGTATTCTTTAATAAGTGTCTTCTGCATATACTATTTATAGACGTAGAAAGTAAAGCATGTGGCCACATAATTTTATTATATTTTAATTTTATTCTTGTTTCTTACATAGAGACTGATCAAAAATGATTTTTATAATTTTTACCATTTGGAAGAGCCTTGAGATTATAATTAGCCAATTCTTCAGAGTTATTAAATGATGAATAATCTAAAAACTTTTAGATGTCATACCTAAGAACAAATACATATATATATATATATATATATATATATATATATATATATATATATAATTACAGTAGAAGTTGTTACTTTCTGTTCATGTGCCCATATTTATTACCAAATAGGAAAACCTCCTCAGCATTACTTAGGAAGTTTGTGAAATTTCTGCTTAGGATAAAACTTAGGGCTGAAAACCACCATAACTTAGTATCATTGATCTTGTATTTTAAAGGAAAACGAGTCACAGGGGAAAACGGAAAGCTTTGAAAGCTTAAAACATAAACTAACATATGGTGTCTCATCTTCCACTATAGAGTTCTTTCTTCATGGATTTCATGCTCTTAAATGCTTTTATTTTACCACCATGAAGAAGAAATTGAAAAATGTCTTTTATTTTTTTTTAAAGACAGAGAAAAAAGAGATGAATCTTTTTGACTCAAAAATCTGCAAGAATTCTATATTATCAATATACCATATTAAATTGCAGTTTTCAAATCATATCTCTGTGAAATGTTCTATTAACATATCTAAAAGCTTGCACTTTCTTTCATCCCTTCCATTCTTTTGTTCATATACTTACTTCTCTAACCTTTCTACACTGTACAATAGCGGGGGGCAGAAGAGAAAACATGGTTCTCTCAAGTGGTTTCTTTCCTCGCTCAAGTAGGAAGTGGATCCTGAGGCCAGGGGTATTTACATAGTGAATTTTCCCTTCCTCCAAGTCATTTGCAGATTCATATGCATTTTCTTTTCTGGTGTAGTCTCTAAATAGAGTGGTTTTGCTGAGATCCTGACAAATGTCTCTTAGTACTTTTATATTTGTTAATCCTATTATTATATTTTCCTCAGGATTACAGAGAGAATTCTTCTTCTTTTTTTTTTTTTTTTTTTTCTATTTCACTGAACCATCATATACATCCTTTCCTAGCGTCTGCGCTTAGGCTGAGGGATACTGACTCACACTGCAACATCAATGGCCACCAGGCCACGGAAGGGTGTACAAGCACGTGAGGCATCCTGCCCCAATGGACCATTCTGCAACCACAGGAGAAAGTGTCCTTTGTAATGAAGCAAAGTATATCCTACCATGGGACTGCATCAACTTTATGCATAAGGAATCAGATGTGAGTCTATTTATGTATATGAATATATTATACTTTCTCTTTTATGGCCAAGAAATAAAAGAGTGAATCTTTTTAACAGCTTCCTGGGCACTTGTAAGGTACTGGCTTCTTTGCCATAGAGATAGGAAGGAATAATAATAATAATAAAAAACAGCAGGAAAGTTCACTATAAAAATGACAATGAGGAAGCTAGCTTAGCAAACTTAATGGAAAGATAAGGTCCTAGAAAGAGTGGATCTTATTTTAAAACATTTGTTGTAGCTATTTTTATTTCTGTTGGAAACTTTACACGTATGTGAATTTCTCTCTCGGACTTACCATTCTTCTTTAAAATTAAATATTCCAAAATAGAAATTCTTTATTATCAAATCCCTTAAAAATCTCTGCATATGTCATGCATGTGTATTTTAATACTTATATTTGAAAATATTCCTTTCTTATCTATAGACAAACTGAATATACAGGAAGATCATTTGGGGAAATTAGATCATCCTGTGTTCTGTTTGTATTTTAAAGAGGAATTATTTCTAAAGAATATGACTTCTTAGCATAAGAAAGAGCAAGTTATTAATTTCTATCTCCTTGAACCTACAAGTTTATCCTCGAATTCCATACCTTGGACTTAAATTGTGGCAGCACACATCAAAATACACCAGAAAGACTGTGTGACCACCGAGTTATCTAATGGTATGCATTAGAGACCAACCGGGTGGGGAAGCTCAGGCTTTAGCATAAAGGGCTGTGAGTTTGCATTCTGGTTCTACTGCTCACTGACTCTGGGACCAGGTGGAAGTCCCTCAAGCAATCTGCGCATAAGATTATTTTTTCAATTTTTAAAATGAGGGTAATAAGATACAGGACAGGTTTTACAGTTAAATTAATGCTTTTAAGTGGAGTCTGTCTTGGTTTCTGGCACCAGAATATGTCAGTTCATCTCTTTCTTGACTGGGAAGAATATTAACAATCATTTACCTCTGAAACTCTTGGAATGAGAACAAGTTTTCTCAGTCTTTGGAATTATCAAGCAATTAAATTATACCTATAATTATAATTTTATCCCTTTGAATTGACCAGTTACATTTTTTTTTCTGAAAAGACATATAAGCTATAGCATATTATTTTCTTCATTTTTTAGCCATAAGATACATTGTAATCATTTTAAAAATTATTAAAATCCAGGTAAGATAAGCCCGAGAGAGCTACTATAAAGATTATGTTAAATCTTGGTACATAATGAAAGTAAATGAGTAAATAAGTAAATAATACAATAAGTGTAGCTCAACAAAGTTCTCATTTTTCTATAATAACTAAGCTATATTTTCACAAATTCAATTTTATTTCCTAAAAGAAACACAGCTACTTATCCTGGCTCTCAGAAATATTGATCACTTGCCCAGTCTTTGTACATTATTGTATTACTCAGTCTTCCAACCCTAGTACCTGTTCTCTCCTCAGATGTGACTACAACTAATTGACACACCTTGTCATTTTTGCCTAGTTTTGCCTGTATACCTTTGGACTTTGGTTCATATCTTCCTTCTGAGACACGCTCCTAACATCTTTCAAGATTGTGGCAGCTCTAAATAATGGCCCTAATTCTTTGGCACTCTTCCCATTGGTGAACGAGGTTTATGTTTCCTCCTGCAATGTATCAGTCAGCCTTGTGATTGCTTCAACCCACTGAGTTCAGCAAAATTGATTCTATGTGGTTTCCAAGGTGGGTCATGAAAAGTGACACAGCTTCCTTCTGATTGTCTTAAAACCTTTGTTTGTGGCAAGCTGTTGACTGAGATGCTCCCTCTGAGACCCGTAAGCCTACATGTGAGAAGTTTGATACAGATGGAGAAGCCGTCAGTAGGGGCTCCTGGTGACAATCCAAGGCGAGCAGTACTTTTAAGCCATCACATTGCATCCACCAGACATGTGAGTGAAGACATCTCCAGGTGGGTACAGCCCCCAATGCCTTGGGCTCATCCAAAGCCCTTTGTGTCTTCCAGCCAAGGCCTTACACTCCATGGAACATGGATACGCTTTCTCTGTTGGGCCCCCTTCTCAAGAGGTGGGCCACTACCTTCTCTCAGGACAATTCCCCCAGATATGTTCATGCTTCTGCAAGGTCCAGGCCTTGTGAGCAAAAGCCACTGCAAGAAAGTTTGCATAACAAACAGCTGTAGAAGCTACAGAGAGTTTCAAAAACTAGAAACCTCCTGAGAGATTTAGAGACACAATGTCCTGTCTTTCTCCTTGCTGGTGACATTTGCTTATATTCCAGAGAAATGAACCCCTCTTCCTTCTCTTCCCCCAAAGAGATATGTTTAATAACACGGGTAGATGTACCAGCATATAATCTCTTAATCTCAATGTTGGAGACCCTCCCTGTGACACAAACCTACTTCAGATAACACTTGACTGTCACATTGTTCTATGGGGATCCAGCTCTGGTTGCTGCATTTTTCTATGAGAAATCAGTTTCTGGGTCTCTGATCCAGAAAGCCTTATATCTGCTACCAACACACACACACACACACACACACACACACACACACACACACACACACACACACACACTGTGGCAGGCTTGTTTCCAAATAAATGTAGTCAATTAGAGGGATTTGGGAGCTGATCAAGGAAAAACATATGACCACCAGGTGGCGGTAGCACACAACAGGCTTCCTGTGGGTGGAGTTTCGATAGGCTTGTGTTGGGGCCTGGTGGGGTGAAGGGGGCACTCAACCAGTGACCTTCCAGAGGCTTTAGCATGAGGGCCACTACCTAGAAAGTGACGAAGGCAAGGGAAATTCCAGGAAGGAATGACATCAGAGAAGGGGCTCACCAGAGCACAGGATGTCTCCTAACAGCATACTAGGGAGTCTCTGGGCCCAAGAACTCTGAAGGGCAGCAGCTGCTTGCAGTCATTCTAGCCCCAGGGTTTAATTTCTCTCTGGGTAACAGATTTTGGGTGCAATTTCATGGTGTATGTAAAGTAGTCAGTTTCAAAATAGCTAAGATATGCTTTCTCGGGCTATATTTAAAACAACTGTATTGTAAACATGGGAGTTTGGCACTGGCCATCTTTGGAACTGTGGGTCTCAGCCTACTGGAAGTGGACGTAGGACCAATACTCAGGGATCGTCTTTGGCTCATTTGTATAACAGGTGGATGATATCTCAGCCCCTCCACAGTTTCTGACTTAACAGACCCTTCACCTAAATCTGGGTGGACTTATGTCTGCTTTGACCAATAGAATACAATAGAAGTGATACTACAAGCCTTCCGAAATGAGGCTATAAAAGGCTCTGCGGCTCTCTCTTGGTCTCTAGGAAAGCTTGCTCTGCTGACACTGTCACTAAGGATCTCCCTCTCAGACACCAGCCACTGCCCTATAGGAAGCTAGTGTCAAATGGAGAGCTCTGTGCAGGTCCTCTGGATGGCAGGTCCAGCTGAACCCTGGTTTTGACACATCTTGGCCTATGTGGCTGAGACATGAGTGAAGAAGCCACTAGATGACCTACCTCCCCACCCCCGGGCATTTGAGTGCTCTGAGCTGTGGCCGCATAAACCATAGAGTGAGCAGCACAGACCAGACATTGCCACTGCACTTTGAATTCTTACTTCCCAGAATCTATATCCTAACTGGATTGTTCTTTAATCCACCAACCTTGCGCTGGTGTGTTATACAGCAGACGATAACTGGGGTAAAAGATGTGGAGTAAATCAACCTCTGTCCTGAAGCTTTGCATAAGAATTTCCTTCAAATGTGTTTTGAATGGTTTTTAAACAACTAAGGCACATAAGTGTGGTTTCAACAAACTTTGTC
The DNA here is from genome assembly GCF_057876585.1 of Rhinolophus sinicus. NCBI lineage: Eukaryota > Metazoa > Chordata > Mammalia > Chiroptera > Rhinolophidae > Rhinolophus > Rhinolophus sinicus. Next base: position 124,102,496 of record NC_142515.1, read on the forward strand.
CACCATCACAGCTGCTATTTTACATGCGTAAATGCTAAATACCCTATTTATATTATATATTCTCAGAGTGAATATTGTATCAAAAGAGTTTCTTTCACTGAACTGCACCAATGTTAAATTATAGCAGTGTGATAGGTTAATTAAAATAAAAGGAAAAGATTAGAAAATGCATGGAAAATTCTATACAGAGAAATCAAGATAGAGAAATTAAAAATGTACGTCAAAATATAACCTAAGTTAAACTTCCGTATTGACCAGTCCAAGGCATTAAATAATACTATAGATTCCTACAGCATCAATGTGGTTCTTTAAAACACATTACTAGTATATAAATAATACAGAGTCATGAATTAAGGCCTGAGATGATTTTAAACATTGATTCCTTTTAATGGCACATTATAGGGTTTGAAATTTATATTTAGCTAGCTTTTGAAAATGCAGCTATTTAGAATATTTCTGTGTTTCACAACTAGCGAATGGCAGAAATGGATTGTAACCCATCTTTGACCTCCACATTCATTCTTTGAATTTTACCAACTTGTATATGGGGACTATTTCAATGCTCAAATTGAAAATTGTGCTTACTTGATCTGCACTTAAAAATAAACGTTACTTTCATTATTTAGCAGAAGTTTTGAAATTCAGAGAATTAATAATATAAAATCATTTTTAACATCACTAAATATTAGAAAGAAAGCTAAATAGTGAAAGACCAACAATATACTATCAGTATTTAGGAAATAGGGTCACTAAGTTTAGGTCTCCATTATTTTGGAATATCCTCTTTTTGCATCTGCTCTAATATTTTTTGTTTTGAGTTGTTATTTTTGTCTATGTCTATTTGTACTCTGAGATTATCTTCCTTTCTATTGGGACAAATAACGAAAAAGGTATTCATTGGTCCATTTCAGTAAAGCTCCTTTGAACTCATGCCACATTAAATGGCGGCTCTTTTAAATAGGCTACCCCCTTGAATTCAAATGGGACTACAGATAAATTAAGCTTTTTCATTTAGACTCTATTGACCTGATTCTACGATAATGTATTTTTGTAAACACACATCTGTTGTTTATCATAAAAGACTAAAAGTGTATTATAATTAGAAATCTGCCAGTAATTCATTTGCTCCTTAACCACCTGCTTCATACAGGATCATAATATCTTGTGATAAAACATTTTTTATTATAAAATAAAGTCTATGTATGAGAACATTATCCCATGTTTTGAAAATCATCTTGGTTTTATCTTGATACTTATTTGTAATAAGTATTTTTGCATTGGTAGTTATCTTGCAAGCAGAGACTCTTGTTGTTTGAAAATGTTCTATTATATTAATGGTGTCCCAATTATATAACAAAACAATCATTTTGGCCAATCAGAAAGCTCACTTACTATTCTAATTAATCCCTAAATTCACATAGAATATCTGTGTCTCAAAAACAATGTTTTTCAGTGAAAAATTATCTTATTTATCACAAAACAAGACTATGAGTCTATCATTTTTATCCTGAGTAGTAAGAAAATTGATATTAATAGAGCCATTTCAAAATGGAGTTGGGGCTGCATGTTGTTAACTAAAACAGAAACTGCTCTAGCTAATTTAAACAGAAACGTATTTAATGCAAGGTACTCACAATTGTTGAAAGGTAGATCTGGCTCCCAATAAATAGTCTTAAAACAGCACTGCAAAACTTGTCCACTAGGAATCTAGTGTCTTCATCATTATCTGAAAATTGGGGGAGAAAAAACAACAACAACAAAACTGCTTCAGCTGCAAGTTCAAGGTCATAGTATCTCAGCCTTGATCAATTGTAGCAAAGTAGATCATGTATGCTCTACTTCTCATGGTTAGAAAACAAGAAGAATACAGTAGGATCTCTTGTACCACTGACGAAAAAAAAACCAAAAAAACAAAACAAAACAAAAAAAACCACACACAAAAAAAACATCTCCACACATGGGTTTTACAGCAGAGAAAGAAAATATCTGGCTCCATCTCATTTTCACTCTTATTGAAGTAGGTCATCAAGAAGACATGACCACCAGTTCACCCTCGAGCTGGACCTAGGCAACTGGAGGTCCCATACTCTCTCCCCATCCTTGGAATGTGCATTCCACCCACTGTTCCTTGGAGACACTGTTCCTTGAGAGAGTGATGTGATATTGGGACCTGGAATGCACAAATGACTGGACCCTGTTAAGGCCACTGTATACACTCTTTAAGATTCTGGCGGGTGGGTACAGAGATCTATTCACCTTTTAATTGCCCAAGACAAGCCTTCTATGTCAGTTCCCTTGTTATTAAAACTGCCACCTACCAATCTGGAGTCATCCACCTTTTACTTTGGTCTCTCCTTGCTCTGCATGTACAGGGGCCATTTTCAATTTTCACCTGGGGAACTCCCAAGGTTGTGGACCAATAATCAGTGAGCAATCCAGGGGACCAAAGAAGTGAGTCTTGGGAAAAAGACAGCAGCAAGGAAAATCCCAGGTTGGCCATCCACCGTTGGCTATGTTTCCCCGAAAATAAGACCTAACCAGATAATCAGCTCTAATGCATCTTTTGGAGCAAAATTTAATATAAGACCTGGTCTTATTTTACTATAAGTCCTGGTCTTTATAATATAATGTATAATATAATACAATATAATATAATATAAAATAATATAATACCAGGTCTTATATTAATTTTTGCTCCAAAAGACGCATGAGTGGTGATTGTCTAGCTTGGTCTTATTTTCGGGGAAACACGGTATGTGAGATGCTTGTGGACAAGGTGCAAGCCTATCCAACCCATAAGAACCTAGAAAATGCACATGCCTTTGTAGGTACTTGGCGGTTTTGGAGGCCTTTTATTCCCCACCTGCCACAGTGCTCTGTCCCTCAAACCACCTGGTAAAGAAAGGACACATGTGGGACTGGGAATAAAAGCAACAGCTGCCTTTGAAAAGGCAGAATTACTAGTGCAGCAGACTAAAGCTGGGCATCTCCCACGCAGGGCTACCATTTGGGTTGGACGTGTCTGTGATGCTGGAAGATATGGGATGACACCTGGCAGAGAGAACAGAAGGACAGCGTTCCCCAAGGATTTTGGTCCCAGCTCTGGAAGGGGGCAGAACCTCACTATTCCCCATAGAGCCACAGCTCCTGGCAGTGAACACGGCGCTCTCCAGGTACAGCCTCTCACAAAGGAACAGCACATCACGGCATCAGCAGGTGCCCTGAGAATGTGCTCACCGACTCACCTGTGCCACGGCCCCGTGTGTCCTGCTGTGATTAAGTGGTGTGCCTATCTGCAGCAGGGGAGCCCCGGGAGCACCAGCCCACCGTTGCTACAAATGGGGACACTGCTAGGTCCTGCAGAGTATGTGGATCCTCCAAATGCCCACCTTCTTCCTGTGGTGGCCCCTGAGGCCTGGGAGAGGGAGCAGGGCGATTCCTGCTGAGGCCTGGTGTATAGATGGGTCTAGTCCGGGCAATCCGTCCACGCAGACTGTCATCACTATTCAGCCCAACACTGACACCATCCGGGTGGAAACAGGAAGGAGCCACAGCAGTCGGTGGGCTGGACTCAGCAGTTTGGCTGGTTTGGCTCATGGTTACTCATGAGCCCCAGATGTTAACCCTTTTTGCACTGAGAGTTGGGCTGTGCTAAGGGACTGACCCCTGGGCTTGGACAATGGGAAGCGAAGGGATGGATGACCATGAATAAGCCCTTGTGGGGTCGGGATATGTCGAGAGCCCTTCAGTCCACCTGCAGGAGCCCGAGCCCTCCGAGCTGAGGCTCATGAGGTGCTGACTCCCGCTGGCAGTCAGGAATCGGATGCCCTAGCCCAGGTACGAGCCATAGCAACTGACCCTTCAGAGGATACCGCATATCGGGGACACAGAAAGAGTGGCCACCGCAATGCCCAAGTGGGATGGCATATTGCCAAAGATGCCCGATTGCCCATGAAATACGGTGACTTGGTTACTGCAGTAACAGCATGTCTTGTGTGCTCAAAACAATGCCCGAGGCAACTGCCATAGGAGCCGGGGGCCATCCTCCAGAGTCCCAACTGCTGAGGGATTATTGGTACATTGATTATATTGGCTCCTCCCTGTGAGTGAGGGTTCTAAACATGCCTTGGTTTGTGTGGACACTGCACCTGTATTAACCCAAGCTTCCCCCTGTCGCCATGCAAACCAAGCTGCCACCTTTAGTGGGTTAGAGACACTGAGTATCACGCATGGATGCCCTCATTGAATAAACAGTGATCATGAGGTCACATTTTAAGGGGTATAACGTGCAAAACTGAGCAAAAGAACATGACAGTGAATGGAGGTTCCATTCCCTAATAACTCATAGATAGCAGAATTGGTAGAAAGAATGAAATATTAAAGAAGCAGATTAATTTACTAACAGGTTAAACCACCTTGGCCAGGTAGACTAAAGTACCGCCCCAGACAGTAATACATTTGTGTGATCAACCAGTAGGGCCTATTGTCCTACGTGCCATCCTGGGAACCCTGCTGAGACACCCAGCACCATACGGAAGACATACAGGAGACAGCCACAACTCCGGCTTTCCCTGTGGATCCACGTGCTATGCTGCTGAGAACACCAAGCCCCATCATGCCTGGGAAAGGACTCATCTACTGGAATCTGCCATGGGACACCCCATTGGGATGGGTGAGTTATTGCACACCCCTAGGTGAGAGGGGAACTGCTCAATCTCCCTGGGACCCCATTGTTCCGATACAAACTGAACCTAGTGAAACACTACACCTGGAGAGGAACACACACCATTAAGAGGGGACCAGGCAGGGGCCCTGGTCTGGCCCATCCCACCCCCAGTCCGTCTCCTCACACCTGACAGTACTGCCTCCCCTGGTCCACATGTGTGATATGCACAACCTGGTCAGATTACTACAGCTACGGACACATGAACACACGTACAATTTTTATAGAAGAGGAAGACCAAGTTCCTATTGGATACCTTTTTGACCTTTGACTTCTATTACTTCTGTGATGTCTGATCACAGGATGGGCACCTTATGGAAATAGCTTATGGCAGTGCGCCCACTGATATGCCTGACAAAGAAATCAATTCAACTATTGAATTGAAATCAATTCAACTATAACTGCCTCTCCCTAGCTCATCAGAATTGTGATGGTGTGTATCACCACTGCAGGGAGGGGATTGGAAGCCCCTAAAAAACAGTACCTTAAGGAAGAACAAGCTGGAACTATTACCCCTATTCACCTGATATTACCAACACTGATCCAGAAACCAGGTGTGTGGCACACACAATTCATAACACTAGGCATGGTCTTCTTTCTCTGTCAATCAAATTACACAGGCAACCCATCAGACTGCTGAATAAAAGGGTCCTAAAAATACTACCATCAGAGTCTGTGCGGCCACAGTGAAATTTGAGATGGATTCATGTACCCTTCCCCGAGTTATGGACACTTAAGCATTCATGTTCCCCTATGAATAGAAAAGCCACTCTAAACAGAACAACAAAAACACGAAACAGAACCAACCCAATTGTACCAGGTATATGAGATGGATATCACTGGAACTGCGTAGTCGTTCTCTCATATTAAAGTATAGCTACTGATTTGGAACTGATTTGTCCACCTCCCAGGTGTTCACTGAGGAGCCCCAAAGGGGACCCAATGTTTATGTGGCACAAATCCTTGGCTGTGTATTCCACCTGGGTGGTGAGGCTGCTGTGCCCTGGGTTTTCCTCAGCACAGGAGACATTCTAATACACAGTAACAAAAGTTGCCAACCTCCCTTCCTCAAGGCTGGATGGGCCCATTCTGTTTCCTACCATTTGGCCGCCATCTTTGCTCCTTCTGTTGGCATGAAGGACGTTATAACGCTCATGAGAACCCTACTCAATTCACTCAGCAAGCCTTAACCAGTAACTGGGAAGCCTGTCCTCGTGGAACACTGCAGTGTCTCTGGTGAGCAAAGCTGTCCTCCAGGCTAGGGTGGCCTCGGACTCTATCACCCTCTCCACAGGAGGTACCTGGGCCATTACCCAAGCAGCACATGTGTGTTCATACCTGATGAGTCTGCTAATACATCATCTTTATTAAATCACATGAGGACGCCAGTGAACACCCTGAATGATCTGGCCCCCAGAGTAAGGGACTTACCAAGTCAGTGGTTCGGATCACGTGATTCTTAGTGGAAGACATCATTTCTTATTTTGGGAACCATAATTTTATCTGTGTTTTCTCTTGCACATGCCTATGTTGTCTCTGTGGCATCTGCCTCCAGTGCCACCAGATGGTCTCGAAATGAGCCATCCCCATGCTAGTGAAATACCCAGGGCACATTATGGAAGACGGGGAACAGAAGATTGTAAGAGCTGGTCATGAGGAATGTTGGAGGAGGTCATCGAGAGGATGTAACCACAGGTTGTCTGGCGAGCTACTCCTGGATAGACAGAGTAGTGTGTTGTGGAGACCACCTTGACTGAATAAGTGACTGAATTCCATTAATGCTTCGATGGAAATTTTTAAGATTTTAGGGGGCGGCTGTATCCTGCAGCCTGCCCAAGACAAGCCTGGTAAGTTCCGTTGCCTATGAGCCCCTCCCCATCATTTTCCAGTCTGGAGCGCTCTACCTGTTTCTCAGGTCTCTTCCTGCTCTCCATGTATGGGGACCAGCTTCAAACTTGCCCAGGGTATTCCAGGAGTTGCATACTGATGAACCTCCAAATGTCTGTGGCTCTAGTTGCTGAGGGAAAGCTAGGCCAAAGTTGGAACCAAACTACCGGTATGTGAGTCTGGGAAATGTAGTTTTTAGCTTTATAATCTCTAACACAAAAGAGCATGTGTTAATTACGATCGAGGTGGAATAGAGTTGAATCTCCCACTCTGCAATATCTGCCTGTTCAGTCTATTAAAGTAATTCGTAATAAATGCTTGCCTTTACAATCAGAATCTAACCTATGCTTCAGGCTTTTATCTGTACTTTTCCCTTTATGAGACCTATATTCTAGTGAAACTGCCTTTTAACTAACTGCTCTGAACTCATCCACTTAGTATTCACCGGAATGAATACCTATTTCCTATCTATGTGATTTTGTTCTTGGTTATATGCTTTTCTTTTACTTCCTTCCACTCAGATTCTATTAACCAATTTAAAATTACTAGTTTTAAGACAACAGGTTAAACACCACATCATCCATGATTTCTTATTTAATTGTCCTAAAAGAAAGTACTGTATTACCTTGAATTGTATAGATTGTTTTATGCCTCCATTAATAGAATCTATCATGCATGCATTTCTCATGAAGATCTTAGCTTCTGTATTAAAGTGTGAATTTCCTGGAAAGCATCTATGTAGGAAAGTTTGTTGAATGAATTTATAAAAATCATTAGCAACCCACCATACTGGGGATGCATTAACTTTATTTGCTGTAAAGCAACCACATTTATTAAAGTTAAACATAACGTTAAATAGCTTATGACACCTGTTACTATATACTGTAATAATCTGTGAATGGAGCTTTTAAAACAACAGGACTTATTAGTATTTAAACTCTGACCACTGCAAGTAAACCAATACTCTAAAAAGTATTAATGAAAGATACAGTTTTTCACTGTTTAATAAAATTAGTTTTTAAACGTTAAAAAAACAATGTCTCAAATATCCACATACTACCAACTAGTCATCATGATTTCCTCAAGTGGAATTTAAGGACAAATTCCGGCTAACATCCCCTGGCTACAACATATATGACTCTTACCTGGTGTATCAAAGTAGGTTGTGTCCCCATATTTTATATTCCTAAGGAATTATTTACTACGCTCAAACCTGTTATGAAAATAAAAGGAGGCTGACCGAAAAATGAGAATAACAGAGTCTGTGTCTTCAGGGCTACACAGCTCCCTTGAGTTTGGCGGAGAGCGAGGGTAGGCAGGCAGGGAGTCAGAAAATTTTATAGTACAAAGAAGGACAGGCTTCAGGAATGCTCTGATTAGAAGTTCTGCATTGGGGAAAAGGCACATTTAGCGTTCTATGTTTTGTTCTGATTTGAAAATGGGGGCAAAATATGGAATTTGGGAGCTGTTGACCAAGTCCTGATGCTTCTGAGCACACTGTTGCAGACGCTGTGATTTGGCTTCCCAGGCCTCTGGGTCAGAGTTGTATTGTCATCGGTGGTCTGGCCACAGCCTATTTGTACAGTCAGCCTCTCACTGTTGTAATTACAGGCTCTAATATCTGCCGTCTTTCTTCATTATCTCCCCTTCTGACTTTCACTCCCTTCCTTCAGCCACCAAATACTTAAGGAGCATCTAGTACACGAAGAACACTGCACCAGGCAGTGTCTATATAAGAACGACCCTCACTTCAGAGTTTAGAGTTCACAGGAATAGTGTGCAGTTGTTGTTTTTGTTTTTTAAGCTGGCCAGGGGAGGTGGTGGGGAAAAGGGGGCTGGGGGCATGGATTCAGATTTGACCTCATGACTGGAGGCGAAAGATGCAACACATTTGGCCAAGTAAAAGGCATAGACAAAAAGAGCCATCAGAACACACCGCTGCCTATTTGAAAGTCTTCAATTAGAAAAGTTGAATTAAGTAGAGTTGTCATATTTGTGGAGAATTTGAAGAACTAGCTATTGAAAAGAGAAGCAAATCTTAGAAAAGGGCTAACATGCAGATTGTGTCTGGCAAAATGGCATTCCCTTGCAATGAGGAATAATAAATAATGGTACACTGTGCAGCATTTGCTGCCTTTCTTAAACTCAAATGGCAGAGTCATTTTCTAATACATTAAAAACTTAGATCTGGAATGTGAGATTGACAAAATAGTTTGTTCCCACAGGTGATGCTAAAGATATGTCTGTGGAACCTTCTGGAATTCCAACACTACATAATTGTATTCTTCATTTTACCCATATTTCACCAAAATATCTGTGCCCTCAATCACAGTTGGAGCCCCAAACGTAACCAAACACTGTTCTAGTCAATAAAGTAGATACAACTTTTGTACGATCAGGATGGTAGGAATAGTCTTATATTGAACTGTAATAATGTGGTAAGAAGTCACAATCATTCAACAGCTAAATCCACGTTCAATCTACTAAAGTCAGGCCATGTTAGTTCTGTAAGTATGTCTTTTACTGCCTGATTTTAACTATGGATTTTTACTACTTCAGGATGTAAAATAAAAAGAAAAAATAAAAAGAAAAGAATAAAGAAAAATGCATAGATAGGAAATAGGAAAAAAAAAAATCACCAAAGTCACTGGAACCACCCACAAAATCCTGGGCAACTACTAAGAAGAACCAAGTAGAAATGTTTTAAATTATGGCAAGGAATTACTGGTGTATGGTACAGAAGTCTAGGGGTAGTCAAGTTATATTTTTTACTCCATACTATACAATGTTTTACTTTGTGCATATATAACTTTCAAAATCAAAAACTTATGAAAAGAAAAGAGAAACACATTATGTTTAAGAGATATTTAAGTGATATATGATAAATCTGAAAAACCATGCACAGAATAATTTCTTGTGTTAAAATGGCTGTATTCGTAAACATGTGATAGGCAGATATGAATGTATATATGATTGAATGTATTTATATGAACATATCCTTGAACATATATGGATAAATAGATACAGTTATACGCTTAACTTCGCATTCAGACAGTTCTGGGAACATTGGTGATCTAGTGGTGAGCATAGTTGCTTTCCAAAAGGTCTGGGAAAATGCACAACAAACTGAATCCTGGTGACACGTGGAGAGTAGAAGTATGGAATAGTGATTGAGGGAACTGAGAATGGGTAATTTTCCAATTATATCTCTGTATCATTTGGATAATGTTTAGCAATGAGCAATAATGTTCTATATTTTAAAATAAACAAATGTGTTAAATGACCATATGAAGAAAAGACATAATGTGATTAATTATGTAAAATTTCTGAGCAGAAAAATAATATACATATAATCTATTTGAACAGACATCAGTGATATATTACAATAAGGATTGGGACATTAAAAAAAAAGGGATGAGACCATGGTGAGATATTAAAATCTATCACTGTGTAGAATTTCAAGTGTGTGCTAATTTTCTAAAAGAAACTATTCTCTTAAGATATTATAATGATAAGCTTTCCTCTTGTAAAAAGAAAGTTCTTCCCTGTTGTGCAATCACATTTATTTTTTGTTTCTTTATTTTATTTTTTAAAATATTCTCTAAAACACTCTTATGTAAGATATGGTTGAAATAATTCATTGATACTGTTTGACCTTGAACATACAAATAAAATCCAAGGTATGCTGTCTCTACTTGTACTCAATGAAAAAAAACTGGTATTTTAGTTATTCTAAGGAAATAATGCCATGTAAATACCCTTTCTTTTTATAGAAAACTACTGTATATGGATTTTCTTTGACATCTTACTATATAAGCTCTGGTTGCTTTTGTAGTGAAAACCCTGCAATTCATCTGAAAGGTCATTCAGGACTAGGCACAATAATTTCAGCTGATCAAATCAATTATTTATACAATGAACTACAGTATGGTTCCCTCTAGAAATTACCTTATTATAGCTACTCACTCCCACTGAACTCTAAGAAAAGTGACATTTTGAAATACAAAGCTTATCCTCTTCAGTGAGCTTAATACGTATCGGCATCTCTCCGTGGCTCTTTTCTCTATTGAATAGCTGTCAGTCAGCAAGAGAGGGCCCATTCCCTAAGCACACTGCATAGTGGGTTTTCTTGACATGATGGAAAATTTTCCAGTTGGCAAAAGTAAAGATTGAAGGAGGTAAAGCTTTGGACTCAGCGTGAAAGGTAATAGAGCTATTAGCCAAATACCAAATCCAGAGATGCTGGTACTGCACAAGCAGGCAGCTAAGAAGGGGATTTAATGTCCCATGGGGCGCACGTTTAGGAAAGTGTTTGGCAGATTAAGCATGCAAATAGACAAGGGAATATCTTTAAAAAATAGAGCTTTTGGTATGGAAATTGGTGTTATTTTAAATTTAAAATTATGTTTAGCATACAAAGAAGGTTTTTTTGGAGATGGGACAAACACTAACATCAACCTAATAATACAATTTAAAAAGAAGTCACCTGCTACCAGGGACTCTAGTGGAGACAAAATAATACTATCTGTATAACCCCTATGATTCCTACATGTTATTATATTCTCTGACGTTGTATTTATTTATTATAATAAGATTTACTTGTCTAATACTGACACTTAGAATAATCAATAATGTTCTGGAGAATTTTATATCTGTGTTCATTTAACTTTCTAAGCTAAGATGAAGGAAATTGCTCAAAATAGTAACATTTTTAAAATAATAATTTAAGAAACGTTTATACAATCATTGGAGCCCCGTAATATGCTATAATGCTATGAAAAAAAATATACCTCCAAACTTAGCAGTTTGGAACAACAAACTTGTATTATCACACCATCTGGACATAGCTCAGGTGGGTCCTCTGACTTACTGATGTCACAAGCCCGTGATCAGTGTGTTGGTGGGACTGTGTCATCTCAAGGTTCAACTAGCGAATCGGTTTCCATTCTGTTGTTAGTAGGAGTCAGTTCCCTGTTGGCTGTTCATTGTGGACCTCAGTTTCCTGTTGGCTTGTGGCTGGAGACCATCTTAGTGTCTCTGCCACATGAGACTCTCCTTAGGTCAGTTTGCAAATTGTCAGATGGCTGCTCTTAGAATGGACTGGCAAAGGAGCCTAAGAAGGTAGACACATTCTCTTTGTAACCTAATCTTGGTGTAATTAGGTTTTTGCAGTGTTCTATTTGTTAGAGGTAAGTCACGCTGTCCAGTCCAAAAGCAAGGGCATGGATACTAAGAGGCAAGCATCACCAGGGGGCCATCTTAGAGGCTACCATAATGGTTTGGTAACATTAGATTGGCTTCTAGTAGAATCAGGAATTTAAGCTAGGGAGAAACACTTGTATGTTATTAAAGAAATTGGGTAAAACAAATAATAGTAATAAGTATCAGATTTGTTTCTTAATTTTTCTTACATTTTTTCCAACTTAATTTTGTCTAATGTGATGAACATACAATTATGAAGTTGAATCTGTCAAGAGCTTACATCACTTATAGGAAGTTGTTTATATTGAGAAGTTCTTCAAAACAATTTAAGAAAATCTTTCACTAGCCCTTGTAGGTCATCACAATAGATATTTTTCAAAATGCAATTGTCTTGAATTTTAGATATGTGATCCCTGGAGTTTAAAAGAGACTGTGTGTCTAGCTAGCTCAATTTATACATAACAAAAATCAGTGACAGGAATATCATGTAAAACATATAGACACCATTCACAATTCATTTTCAAGTACATGCCATCAGACTAACATGTGCATCTACCTATATCATTTGTTTACATATCAGACATCATTATTACTAGCCAAATAATGTAATCAAACAAAAACTTGGTAGTCCAAACAACCCCCCCCAAAAAAAAAACAAAATAACAAAACCTTATGGAAACAAAAGCAACATGTGCTTATATACTCAAAAATGTATAATTCTTTAAATTGAGTTGATTTTATTTTTATTTAATTTAAACTATATCCAATTAAAGATTTTGTAGAGACTCTTGACAAACAAGAGCCTATAATATTATACATTGTGTTGAAGATGGGATTCTTTGAGGTTTACTCAGAAACAACTATCATTTCTGTATGCTGTTATATTAAGTAGTTAATATTCTAGAGGTGAATTATTCATACCATCAGGAAATTAACAGAAATAAAGCTAACAGCTTGTTCCAATTACCATAATCTCTAACTGGTCTCCTGCTTCCATCCTCGCCTACTTACAACCCTACTTAACAGGGCAGCTAGAATGAGCCCATTAAAATATATGGCGATGACATGTTTGTTTGTTTGCTTCCCTTTGGGGTGAGATAAGAATCTATTGGTTAAATCTTCCAATGGTTCATTTGACTACAAGGAAAAACAAAAGTCAATGACGTGATAACAAGAACCTGCAACAGCTAGTTCCTGCTATCTCTCTAATATATGTCTGTCTTTTTCCACTTTGGTGTTCTCCTCCAGACACAATGGCCTGTTGGGCAGAAACAGGCTCTTTTTGCAGATGCCCTTTGGCCAGAAGATCATTCTCATGAAGTCATTTATAATCTAACAGCAACTCAGACAAATAAAAAGGTTCATCAGTGTTCACAACATTTAGAGAAGAGTGGGACAACAAGAGACATTGGTCAATTCAAATAGAAGGGGCCACAGAAATTGTTTCTTAAAGAAGAAAATATGTATTAAGGAATCAGAAAATCAAAGCTGTGGGAGATGCTCCTATTGGCAATGAAGGAAGGAGGACAAGATAAAGCCTGAAATAGACGGTGAGGTTCAAACTCCATCAAGTGTATTATTATTATTACTGGGAATAGAGTATTATGTGTTCAAAGGACAATAAAAAGAAAGATATGGCTGCAGCTGTGCATTATTAAATGTTTCAATTTGATTTTCTTGTTTTTATGATTATATAGTCATTGTACTAGAAAAACTAATAAAACTTGTTAGATTTGCTTTAGTGATTTGATAAGAATTATTTATATATGCACATATATGTATATAATATAGGTTATTATGGAGCTTGCAAAACTGAAACACTTGAAGAAAATTCATTGTTTTGAGGTAAATAGCCATCCAACAATGTGAATATATAAATGTTTGCCAAATATTGACCGAATTCATTCAAACTCTGAATTATTGAAATTTAATGCACTATTTTCTATTAAAAATTTTCATGCAATTTTCTCTTTTGTAAACAGGTTCAAAGAACAGTTAATGCATGTATATGAGTATACAATTACTCTAAGTTTCGTAAATCATAGCAAAACTAATTTAGTTATCTTGTTTAGTTTTCTAGTTATTGGAGAGAAGTGTGATTTCAAACTCTACTGACAACAAACTATTATCTTGCGTCTTCTAGTCGGGTACCAAAATCAAAATATTGTATAATTTTCTCTTATTTTTTTGTGCATTTGGGGGACAAAAACCTGAATTAAATGAAGAAGATTATGTTTTTGTGATTTAATCTAAAATTTTGAATTAATTGAATTAAACATTTAGTTAAATAATTCGTCAGTTCAGATCTTTTCACCCAGCTTCCTTTTAGAGAAGTACAAACACAAAAATCCGAAATAGAGCTTTATAAATAATATATTATTTTCTTCTATAAATTCAGTAGACAGTCTTATCCTCCACCCTGCGACTTTTGCTAATGCCAACACCACTATTTAAGAATTGTAAAGTCGAAAACAGATAATTAGTTCTCATTTCATCTATTAGAAATGATCTGAATTTAATTTCTAAGTTATCACATTACTGTCACATTGACTTTTAATTAAACATTTTATGCTAATTCTGACTTCATAGCTTGCTGTTATTAGCATACAAATATAAGCCAATGATACATTCATAATTCTCTTTAAAGGATTAAGTTAGACTGTCCATGGACTAATGAGTGGTAAAAAACAAAAAAAAATTAAAAAGTCATGCCAGTTCTAGTACCATAAACCTTCCTGCAACTTATGCATCACTGGGACAGAAATGATTCAGAAACTCTTTTTATTAGAGGAATATGAAGGTCTGAAACAACCAAATGGATGCTTTACTATAGTAAGCCCTATAAAATATGAAAATGATGAAATGTTTACTTTAAAATTTAAGCTATTTATTTAGGAACTATTGTTTAACTTTGAAATTATTAGAAAATAAATAGTAAAGAAGGTTCTACAGGGAACGATCTTAGAGTGAGTTGAATATGATTTATGAAACGTGAATCGTGCAATCAAGCCATTTCATCCTACTTTTAAACTTAGAGCTTTTGTCTAAAAATTGTTCATTCTTCTGACTAATAAAGTTTTATTTTCCAAGTTTTTTATATAATGTCATTGGTTTTGTGCTTGTTTTTTGTCTGTTTCCTATAAAAGAATACCAACAAGATTAGAATTTTTCCTCAGAGCACTTCCAATTTCCAATAACAGATCTTTAAATTTCTAGTGTGGGTAATAGATTAAATCGAAGGAAACCCCTCTCCTTGATATAACAATTATGTCCACGCAACATGTGGGACAATCAGTCTGACTGGATGCTAATTGTCCTGTCATATCATCAATGTCTCTGCCTCCCCCACTCGCTGATCAGTGAGCATTGGACTTCCTTGTGAAGCTATTACTTTGCAGTAGAAAGGGATTAAGTAGAAAATCTTTCTAGCAAACAGTTGACAAAATACCTTTTCATTTCTCTTTTACAATGAACCAAGTAGAAAATGGTCATTCCATGAAGACTCTTAGAAGCCTTCTCTCTATGAAACATTCCCATCTCAACCAAGCAACAAAAAGTCTCTATGTTTTGTCAAAGTAAAACTAAGTCTTAAACAAAATTCAAAAAGGTGGTTTATTCATAAAATTGAGACAAGAATACCTATCTGTCATCACATAAGTTTCAGCAGAGAAAGGAGAATTACATTTGATAGAGTGAAAAACAAAACACTGAGACAGTTTCTGGCTAGCAATTATTCTTAAATTAAGGTGGGACTTTTGAAAGTGGAGGCAACTTTCTTCCATTACATTTGGCAGTCCTTGATTGGCTGCAAGGGGCCAAGTGAGCAGTTTGGAGATATTTCAAAAGAGTATTGTTCAATGTTATGGTATGGGGGACTTTCTGTAGTCAGCTACTTCCTGGAACAGTGGGGATCACTAACGTGCTTTTGTTTGTGTGTGTCAAATCCAGCCTCAATCATATTTGCTCAATAAGCCGTTAGCCCTGTTTGAAGCTGTATCTTCTCAGATATACTTTATTAAATACTCTTGATATGGGATATTGACAACCTTATCTATGGGCTGTCCTTTTAGCCATCTATATTGTTACAAGAAAAACTAAATTTAAAATTATTATGACAAATAATTCCCAAGGGGAAAGAAGTAATATAACCTTATTATGAAGTCATAATTTAATTTAGGATATTTATAAGATAGTCAATTGAAATGAAACTAACTTTAGTTATTGAAGACTGTAGCCACATATTTTAGAGAGAAGAATAAAAGCCAGAGAGAGAGAGATCCTTTTCATCAAAACATGGCTGCTCAGTTCTCTATAAAAGTGTTAAAAGAGACACAACAGGCCCGAAATAGAGTCATCTGTAGTAAGGCCTCATGTCAGCAAATCAAGACTTGATACCTAATCTAATTACAGCCTCAACCTTCCCCAGTAATATGACCCTTAACCATTCAATCTGGAATTTCCTGGTCCCCTTCTATTCCCCTCAGCTGATGCTGAGTTGGAGTACTGTGAGTCATCTATGTTAGGTTTTCTTGACAGATGTTTCCCAAAACTGCCAGCTGACTCAGGTTTGGATTTGATGTGGGCGGATCCACTGGCACAGACTCCATATATTTTTTCCTGATATATGAATTTACTTATCAATTATTAGAGGCACTCCGCCTTCTTTCTACCATTGTTTCTGGTATTATAGATGAGTAGACACTATGAAAACCCTTCACAATTAAAAGACCACCCTGGAAAAATCACACTAGATATAATATTTCATATATGGCCTAGCTTGGCACAAAATAAGATAAATATATGCAACACACCCTGTGCCCTTATTATATCAGTATACTTTGCTCCTCCAAGTTTAAATTTATCTATGATTTTAGTTATATCAGTTCATTCAAAGTAAATCAGCCTCTGAAAGACTGACTTTCATTAGCCAAATGCAAAAACGATTAAACCTGTCTAGAGCTGACATAGAGCTCTCTAGCAACTGGAGTAGAGTCCACTGTTTTTCTTAGTGTCAGGCTTTCTGGAAAGTGAAGTGGTAATTAGAAGTTTCTGTGGTGTTTATGGAGTTATTACATTTGTTGATTTATCAGGAGCAATAAATATTTAGAAGTAATGACTGGATCATGAATCTATAACTTTATTTTTTTCTTAGGTTAGAATACCTTCACTTGCTGCCAGCTGGGAAAGCTAGAAATGTATTAAATAAAATATTTCTAGGATCATAGAAGGATTTCTAATAAAGAATGATTGAATTATAACTGCACAGGGAGAAGTTTCTGCCAGTGGGTGGTATTTGTAATTTAAGAGACGACATTTCATGGATCATAGGTTCAAGCAAATACCCATTGTGCTACACATTAACTGCCACTTAGCAATAGTGACAGAGAAGGAGAAAACATCTGGTTGTGGATAATGAGCCAGAGCTTCTCAGCTCCCTTGGATGCTAATAGCATCGGGCAAAGGTCATGGTACAAGGCCATCTGGCTCCCTGTGTAAAGAGATGCAGAGATCTTTCCTAGCACTGCGGATCATCAGCATATTTGTAAGAAGCAGCAGGTAAGAAAATCTACTAAGTAGTAAATATTTAACCAGCAATTTAAAATATGGGACAATAATATGTTTCAGTAGTATCATGGAACCTAAATATTAGATTTGTATCAAACCTACTGAAATAGGAATGATGATAATGTACAAATTCGCAAAACTATATTATAAAAACAAGAGAAATCATTGCTCATACATTTAAATTATCCAGGCAGAGGAGCTACGTGTAAAATTGTGACTTAAAAGGGATTTGCTTTCGGCAATTATTTTCCTTCATTCTTATCTTCATCATAGTTCTATCAAAAATTGCTGAATGAAAAACATATGCCATCACTCATATAAATTTAAATATCATGTTTTTCTTACCAAAAGAATAAAAATAGTATGGAGCATCTACTATAAGTCAGGTGCCATGTCTGGCAATAAGAACAGAACAAAATTAATGCCCTTCTGGTAGCTTAGTAGTAGAAAAAGATTACAGAGATGTTTACAAATGACTAGTTTACAATGCAGCATAATGCATGCTTTTATAGAAACACGCACTGGCACTGACAGGGGAATAGGCAAAAAATTCACAAAACAAATCCGGCAGAAGATCAGTAAAAAAACTGATTCAAACTTCTAGCAAGATGCTTTCCCCCTCAGAAGTTAGTGGAGCAAGATCAATAGTTTTCGTTATTGTTGCTGTTGTTGTTGCTGTTGTTGTTTTAATAAATAAATAAAGCATGACATAGTCATCAGACTATAAGTGCAACACATAGACATCGTCAATATTTTAATGCCTGGAGGATTATGACCAACAAAGAAATTCTAATAACCAAAAGGCATGGCAAAATAAGCACATGGTAATAGGGAAATAGAGAATATACCATAAATGAGTTGGTAGTGACCACTGGACAGTTTTCAAAGTTAGGACATATGTGATAGAACAATGGGAACTACAGTTATAAATTGATAACATGTAAAATTATGAACAATGAAAAACACATAAAAATAATAGGATTACTGTAATGAGTTGGGGGAAATTACAACCCTTACTAGCAGAGCTCAGGAGTTGCATAGGAAGCATGTGAGTTGGGAAGAGGTATCACTGAATTCATTTTATAATATCTTTGAGTGGGGGAGTCACCAAACAGAATGTTTTAAACACCATTCCAATTATAATGGTTACCACCACACAACTCTCAAGCTACTAGTGGAAAATTTAGAAAAGATCAATGTAGAACGAAATATTAGAAACGAAAACAAAAATTGTCATTAACTTAATGGCACAGTTAGGGCTTAAGTTTATACTGATTAATATAAATTAGATAGAATTATATAGTTAAAAATTTTGTGCTCTATGCAAATGAGATTTAAAACAAACGATTCAGAAAACTGGATAATAAAAATAAAGACATATTTTAATTATCAAAATTAGGGAACCATTAGACTAGCTAAGAAAATGTCTTTGAAATTGGACAGTACTAATCGGAAAATCCATAGTCCACCATTTTTCTTGGTGAGCTTGTTAATATTTAAATAAGGATATGAATTAATAAATCCTTGCATTGTTGACTAAATAACCAAAATCACTTTTGTAAAATACATAGGCCAGTATGTAGCACACAGCAGGCAATAAATAAATGTTCGTCCCCATGCTTCGTTCTAAATCCTTTCTTCCCACTGAGTTTCTTCATTCTTCCTACTAAGATTCCTCCTCAAAGCTTAGTCATGCTTTTACTCTTAAAGGAAATGCTGGTGACTGGATTTTTTTTTTTTGCCTTTTGACAGTTTTTATCAAGGGATCATCTTCTTGCAACACTCCCCCATCCCTTGCTTTATCCACTTAAATAAAAGCTGTACTAATTCCCACTTCAGAGTTCCCTGAGGCTGTCTGGTGGCCTCCACTTCTTCTTTCCTTCAAGAAATGTAACTAGTCCCTCTTTTCCATGTCCCTCTTCCTGCAGCTCATCTCCAGGGTTTTTTCTCTGCCATCCCTAGACTATGCTATCCCATTGAACATTCAGCTCTTAGCGCTGTAGTGCATGAAAAGTTCACAGCAATTTCTATACAAGTCTGCAGAGTAAAATGCTCTTTTGAACATGAGTAGGCCTCTTGTATAACAATCAGTTTAGCTGCACAATTGTCCATTTCACTACCCACTTGATTGAGAATGTAATTTTTATTTTAAAATTCTGTTACATATGTATTTTATTTATGCATTTCATTTATTTCTTGCATCATCATTGCAAAGTTATTTTTCTTTTCTTATAGGACTGATTTTGTAATTTTTTTTTTTACCTCAAAGATTTGACATTATTTTTGATATGTTTATAGTATAGCTGTAGTAGACTGAATGATAGTCCGTCACAAATATTTATGGCCTAATCCCCAAATCTGTGAATGCATTATCATACATTGCCAAAAAATTGCATATGTGATTAAGTTAAAGACTT
Source organism: Rhinolophus sinicus (assembly GCF_057876585.1). Taxonomy (NCBI): domain Eukaryota; kingdom Metazoa; phylum Chordata; class Mammalia; order Chiroptera; family Rhinolophidae; genus Rhinolophus; species Rhinolophus sinicus. The sequence goes on from NC_142515.1 coordinate 124,122,290, forward strand.
TGGGATAGGGAGATTACCCCATGCTGTCTAGCTGGGGACAATGTCATCACAAGGATCCTTATCAGAGGGAGGCTGGAGCATCCTAGATATAGAAGCAGATGATGGGGGAGGAAAGGAGAGTGTAGGGAAGGGAATGCAGGGGAGGGAGGGAGGGGCAGGGAGGGGAGGGGAGGGGAGGGGAGGGGAGGGGAGGGGAGAAGTGAAGGAGGAGGAGAGGGAGAGGGAAAGGGGAGGGGGAGAGGGAGGAGTGTGGAAGCAGGGGTCAGAGAGGAGAGAGGATGCTATGCTGCTGGATTTGAAATGGGGGAAGGGGACAGGAGCCAGAGAATGAAGACAGTCTCTAGAAGCTAAAACATGCAAGGGAATAAATTAGGCCCTAAAGCCTCCTGAAGGAACGGGCCTGCATCAGACATGATTTTAGCTTTTTGCAACAGATTTCTGACTTCTGATCAGCAGAAATGTAAGATAGTCATCATGTGCTGTTTTACACAGGTATGTTTTGAGGTAATTTGTTACAGCAATAATAGAAAACTATTATTATAGTTAATTGTATCTTCTTCAATTTTCTTCTGCTTAAAATGGCCCACTGGATCACTTGTATTATGTGTTATTAATAAATTATGAGATAAATAACTGGAAGCAATACCTAACCAATTCCCTCCATATGTGTGTGTTGTATATCTATATTTTGATATGCAGTTATGCATATGTTATATGTATGGATACACATACAACTAGAAAAAGAATCTTGAAATTTCGTTTAATCAACTACTCTGTCTTAGTTGAATATATTCTGTAAACCAAACTTCTAGTATATCATTTATCAGTGACCCACCCGAAAAATTTCAGATATTACTTTAAATTTAATCCTATATATTTGCAGAATCCCCTTCAGTTTAGTGAAAATTTTTTAGCATAAATCTGTGCTTAATCCCATATTCACTTCAAGGTTCAGTTTAGTATTACATGTGTAAAGCATGTTTTAACAAGAAGCTCAAAATGTAAAAGCAGGTTGATATATTTCAGGATGAATTCGATTGTGGAGTGCTTCTTTCTCAAATGTCCCCAAATTTTAAAAATTACAATAAAATCACTTTGCTATAGTTTATAAAATCAAATAAGAGTATACTGAAAATAAACTTATTTTAAAAAAACTTTGAAATGGCCCATAATAAATAATAAATGTTATAGATTTCAATTCATATTTTTTCTTTCCCACCAGCATTTAAAACTATTGGAGAAAAAAAGGTATATATATATATAGAGAGAAAATACAATAGTATATATGTATTTGATTTCTGAGGTATTTTCATTTTCCTATAAAATTCCAAAATCATATTAAATCTGTTTGTTTTAAATTATTATTAAGAAGCTTTTTAAGTAATCTTCCAATAAATTTTCTATTTGTGTATTACCTTAGGATATAATTTCTCTAAACTGTACTTTAGAAAAGAATATTAAATTTGGCACCTGTAACAAACTTACACCCAACAACAATTAAAGTTAAATATTTTGTTTGTTTAACTACCTAAGAATCCTTGAACAATCTAAAAGAAATGATGACAAGTTCATTACACACCCATTTTTTGCCTCAAAGTAAAACATAATATTTGCTCATTAATTATGCCATTTGTTGAAGTTTTCCTTTTTTTTTTTTTTTTAGATTCACTTTATCACATTAAGGATGTGCACTTGCTAGTATAACTGGTGAGTGTGTGGCCCAAATATCCTTTTTGCCCGCAATGAGTGTTGGGGTTAATAATTAAATACTACAAATTTCCCCAGAGCATTACATTTGGCTAATGGAAGCTGCCTGGCCTTGACAAACACGCCCTTTGGTGACAGACAACTGAATGATAGGAAGATTGAAGCCCAGCCATCTTGTTTCAAGCAAGAAAAATTGGTTTTGCTATTTATATTCCAAAAGCTACCTATGAATGACATGAAAGTTAAGCTTTGCCAGAGATCATATTTCTGCTCTGCTTTTTACCTAGACTTTGTTTCTTTGTTCCTTACAGGATTTTCTGGACTAACAGATTTTCAATAAAGCATATGTATATAAATCCCTGTCTCAATGTCTCCTCTCACTCTTGTGGTTAACACAATACATACATACATACATACATACATACATACATACATAAATAAATGATAAAATGACTTAATTTCTTACTACTGTTTTCATAATCCAAAAAGGGAGGGGGGGCATCAAATAACTGATGCTCTCATAGAAGGAGTCCCTTACCTAGCTTCTCTGAGTCCACAGGCTAACTGCTACAGCAAACCCACACAGACAGACACACAGGAAAACCACACTCATCAACTGAGATCAACTTTCAAAAGCAGCACAGTCTGACTTCTCAATGAGGATGAAAATATCTCTCCTGTTTACAATATAAAGTGAAGAAGCTGCTTTGACCCACAACAGAGATAACCTTGATATTTTTTGGAAGGAGGTATTTCTTGAATATTTGTCTCACTTTCATAATTTCTTGGGGGGAAGCCATACATAAGCAGAATGTAAAAAGTAGTACATGAGAAACATCTCTCCATGGATGCTCAGCCTCATCCAAACCCAGCCTCACCAGAATCTTTATAATGGTTGCTTTATGTCTTTATGTTAAGCCGGAGGCACAAAAAACTTGCATAAGATATTAATTATCCTATAATCACTGTAAAAATGGGTTGGGCGAGTTTGAGGATTTAACCTCCTCCCATCCAAGCAAAGTCCCTAGAGTGGGAAAGGAGAAAGGATTTGCTCTTTCCTTTCTTTTTTGCATTTAATAGTGGAAAGGATATATATATATATATATATATATATATATATATATATATATATATATATATATATATATATACATAAACCATGGGCTACAGTAGGTGTTCATTTGAAGACCGGTTATTCTGGTTTTCATTTAAAAAAAATGAATGTGGGATGACTTGAAATACTCAATGAGTTGAACACTGTGGCAGTGCAAGCAAATCAATGGTGACAATGGAAATGACAGACACTCTCAGGAAGGGAGCAGAGGGCAGGGAGGAGAGCCAGTGAGAAAGCAAGAAACGGATGAGGACTCACAGATTAAAGTCCCTGGTGAGCACAGCCCGACAGGCGATAACACGACTGATGGGAGGGTGGCGGGCCTGCATGTTGCACTTATCACCATCTCCAATGTGCTCCTGACATCTCTGGAGATGAAAGACCAACTGGAGGCACCGATTTATCTTGCCCGGAGGTTTCACTTATCATTTAGCAAAAAGACAGGCAGATATTTCTGTGAGATTAGGATTTTTTTGTATTATGCTACCTACTGATAGCAAAATAAAACTGCATGCTTTATGGAGCATGTAAAATATAGGCCTCACCACCCTTTCCACTTCACGCAATGGTGGTCAGCCGTACAGCGGGAACCAGAATGAGAGACAAAACGAACCAGGCCGTATTTTTCAAAATATATGGGGTAGTTACTTAAAATATACAAATTAACATTGGGGCAGTTTATGTTTTTCATATATAACATTCTTCATTACTTTTTTCCTAAATTCCATGGCAATTTAATATTTTATTCTTTGTGCATTAATATCAGTGTAATTAAGATGAAATTTCACTGCAGTAAATGGGAGACAGTTCAAAGATTTAAACTCCTGCAGTCCAGGAAAACCATCAGGATTTGGAAAACGAAGTGGGTACTAAACTTTACCTGTCAAGACCAGTATATTAGTCAGTTCTCCAGAGAAACAGAGCCAACAGTATGTGCATGTGTGTGTATGTATGTATGTATGTATGTATGTATGTATGTATCTACCACCTATAAAATCTTACTTAGTCTATAAAACTACTCTATATGCTAGGAACTATTGCTATCTGTATTTTGCTATTCTCAGTTAATAGCAAACAGCAAAACCTGCATAAGTACTTACTGTTTGCCAGAAAATGTCTGTAAGGATGTAAATGGTTTTACTTTTTAATGCTTGTCCTAGAGTTGTGATATGCATTCAGAACTAACCAACATCCACGTTTAAAACCACCATACTGGTTCATAGCAGAGCAGGCATTTTATAATAGAGTACATATTCCCCTCACCCCAGCCTTCCCAATGTTCCTGCATGTCACCTACTTTTTCCTCTGGACCCCTTAACACACTAATCATAGCTCATCTAAATTCACTGTCTGGTAGTTCCAAAATGTGCATCATAAACGAATCTGGTTCTGATGCGCGCTTTCTGTCTTCACCCTTTTTTTGCCCTCTTAACGTGTTGAAATTTTCCATTGAAAACTGACATTACACATCAGACAACAGGAACTGAGGTAAACGGCCTTAATGTGAGGTTTTAAGTAAATGTGGCTAGGAGTTCAGCTGTGTTTAACGTTTGCACTAGTTGTAGGAGCAAGGGTTTCCAATTCTTCCAGTGTTCTTGTTTTGGGGGGATTTCCCTAAGAATTCTTCGTTTAGAGCACCTTGCAGCTCTTGTAGCCTTCCTCCACTGTCACTACACTGGAGCCCTGTTGACAATAGTCATCGCATTGTGTTGTGTGGGGTCTTTCACAACTTAAATGTCCCATTATCCTACGTCTCTAATATATTCAGGCATGGGGGAAGTGAGGCACTCTGTAATCTTCTGATTTAATCTCAGTCTTTGAGTGAGCTGTGTCCCTGAGCTATGACCTTCACAAGTGTTTCTACAAGTGTTTCTACACTTCCTCTGTCTCATTTGGTGGGACAGGGAGGACAGAAGGGATGGAGGTGTGGAAATACCTACCCCAGATTAGATCAGGCCCGGTGAGGTTCTTTTCCCTTTAATCTGGATGGCGCTATGGGTGCATTTCAAATGGTTACCTCTCCCTTCCCCCACAGACATTTGAGGTTGTCTTTCTTCGCAGTTGACCTCTTGGTTCCTAGAGGGAAAGTCCACGCATGTGTGGGGTCCCAATTAAGACTGTGGCCCAGAAGTTTCTCATTCTCATGCTAGGCCACATTCAGCCTCCAATGATTTGTCAAAATTACTGTTGAAATGTTTTTACTAGTTCATGGTAGTAGTGGCTTGTGCTCCAGGTAAGATGTGAGCTATGACTTTGGATTCACCTGTTTCTCTAGATTTTGGGGTGTCAGTTTATCCTGTAACCTCAGTTCTGTGATACCCTAAGAAAGATCATTGATTTTCAATGTGTTGAGCTTTTTTTCATTTTTAAAGAATGGGAATGAGCACAAGTTCTTTACCTGTGTGAAACTGCTAGACTAGCTTTAAATATTTGAAATTATGTAAATCACATAACAACCCTGTAGATATATAATATGATATTCTCTCTTAAATGACAGGAAAACTGAGGTATGGAGAAGTTAAGTACCTTGTCCATTGTCTCAAAGCTAGTAAGGGGTTGAATCAGAATTTGAACCCGATCTCATGGCTCCAGAGACAACTCCTTTCATCACTGTGCCATGGTGCCTTTCAGACAACAACTGAATGTTCCCCAATAAATATCAGCATTTGCCCAAATTAATCGGGCAAAGAAAAATCATGATGGCTTTAAGCATAGTAAAGTAAATCCAGTTATAGTGCTTTAAAAATTATGTAAATTATAGTATGGTAAGTGCGTTTCAATTCGTGACGTTTCTACCAGCATACGTATCTTTAAACTCACTGATTCCTACCTTGGCAATATCCAGCCTACGTATGAGTTGATTAAAGGCATTCTTCCTTTCTGTTATACAATGTTTTTGATTTCTAGCATTGCTTGTTGATTTTTTTTCAGAATTCCCATCTTTTTGCTCCCATCATCCATCTATTCTTGAATCCTGTCCACTTTTTTCATTAGAGCCCTTAACCTATTAACCATAGTTATTTCAAAATGACATTAATATGCAAAGAAAAAATATTTGGTATAACATACATGACAGAACACAGTGAGCTTATGGGTAATGTCTCACAGCATTTGAAGTGTAACTTATTTTAGAGAATAACGTCAGTTTAGATGCATATTTTTGAAATAAATATCTAATATCAGAAGGTTTTATGTGATTATAGAATCATTTCAAAAAAATCCTCTGAAGTCTTTAATAGTCATCGCATTGTGTTGTGTTAGGTCTTTCACAACTTGAATGTCCTATTATTCTATGTCTCTAATATATTCACAAGATTTTGAGAAAAGATTATAGAACTTGAAACTCTATTTTTCCTCCCTTTTATTAGTGTCAAGCTACTCAAATAATGAAAAAGTAAATCGGAACAATGGAAATAAATAGGCTATTCGTTTCCTTACTTGTAAAACTCTCATGAATCACCTGAGAGAACTACTAAAAAGAGAAAACATGCTGGAATTATTTATTCACTATAAACCTATGGTAATGTATGAACAACATACATAATTGGTTCAGGTATTCAGGACCCCAGTGATCCTGTGCATGAATCAGGTCAGAATTTTCTCTTCGGTCCAGTGGCTGTACACAGTCCAGACCTTATAGACATTGACATGAGAGTAATTTGACGCTGTCACGACCTTCCCCTAAAAGTGTAGCCAATTTAACTCATTCCTTTATCTGTCACACTCATCAAGTACCAGAATTCAATTGTAGTTTCAACTTTGTAGTAGCGATGAACATTTTATCACATTCTGAGTCCACATCACATTAAGTGAAAAATAAATCTGAATCATTTATTTATAATTAATAACAAAGAACAACAGGATATGACTTCTCTGTCCCAGGGATAATGATTTACATATCCAATGTGAAGGAAAATTTTTAAATTACTCCATCTATACATCACATCCCTTCATTTCATAATCAGTGCTATAGACATGCCGAGGCATGCCGACCCAGACACTGGGCAAGGCTAATTAGCCATGAGGGAGGCACACCAACCAGTTGTAAATTTTAACTCAGCCGGGTGAGAGGCCTTCTGAGAGGTCAAACAATGCTTCCATTAAACCAGTGCATGGAAAGAGAACCACACGGAATGGTCAAAGAGGTCAGCAATGATAAGTACAGAGAAGTTAGGGATCAATACCAAAATACTGCAACGTGAGGAGTTGCACAATTCGAGAAAAGGCAATTAAATTTGAAGTACCTCTAATTAATTGTAGGGGTGAAAAGGAACCATAGAAAGATAGTGGAGGAGGAATAAATCATGGGCCTCTAAGAAAAACATCATTTTCTTCATTAAAATTCTTTTACTTGAATTTTCTTTTGTAGAGTCTTAGGGATGGCAGAAGCGAGCTAATTAAAAATTCACACATTACCCATTAGTCATTTTTCAATCACATTACTTAATGCCCTTGAAAAAAGAAACTTTTGATAATGAATGTATTCTACCAATTAAAACAACCCAGAAATTTCTTTGATTTGCAATAAAGAAACTGTGCTTGACAATGAAAGTAAAACTACTTGATTTGCGGTCTCTAAAACAATTTTAATCAATCTGTGCTTCCTTTATTGCCACTTTCTGTGCTTAAATTGGGTATATCTTTGTCAGGAGAGCTTGTTAGAAGTAATTTCAGATTATAACTAATCTAAGTGAAAAATGCCTATTAAGAGACGTAAGATTTGTTTAATTTGCATTACATTCTTATTTGAAAATGCTTCTGTTTCCTCAGGAAAGGGTAAAAGGGCAAATAATTGGGATTCTTTGAAATAATTAAAAGCTGTACTAATTTTTCAAATGCTCTTCAGTTTTGAAAAGCTTATAGAATTCATCTGAAATCAGAGTAATTGAAAAGGCATTTTTTTCCCAAATGATCAATTTGCCTAACTTGTATCCATTCATACTGTTGAGAACATTTAGATGATTCTAATCAAAATATTAATAAATTAAAAAAGTAAATGCATTTGTATAATTCTACAAATGAGCAATACTTTGAAGAGCTGAAGATTAAGGTAGCTATTCCCTCTGCATAATAAAAAAATCAATGAAGTTCATTACAATATTCATGAGAATCTACTTGATAAAAAATAGGCTTAAAGATAACTATCTTGAAATATGGGTGGAATGATAACAGAAAGAGAAAGAAAACATCCCAGGTAAAGGAGAGCAGAGGGTTTTAAAGAGTGGGGTAACATGGCATAGAGTAAGAAACGGTGAATGACAGTCGTAAGACGTGGATTCAAGACCTGGCTTGACTGCCAACTTGACTTATATCATTGAGAATGTGCTTTTATTCTTCCAAAGCTTAATTTTCTGTCATGTATAAAATAATGGATCTTGAGAGTGTAATGCTGAGCGAAATAAGTCAGAGAGAAATAGCAGAGAACCATGTGATTTCACTGATATGTGGTATATAAACCAAAAACAACAAAAGAACAAGACAAACAAATGAGAAACAGAAACTCATAGACACAGACAATAGTTTAGTGGTTACCAAATGGTAAGGGGGATGGGGGGTGGGAGATGAGGGTAAAGGGGATCAAATATATGGTGATGGAAGGAAAACTGACTCTGGGTGGTGAACACACAATGGGATTTATAGATGATGTAATACAGAATTTTACACCTGAAATCTATGTAATTTTACTAACAATTGTCACCCCAATAAATTGAAAAAACAAATTAAAAAAAATAATAATGACAATGAGATATGTAAGACCTATTATTTAATTCCAGATTTTTAATCATCTATGATTATGTAGGGGCATTCAAGAGCTAAATTTCATCGAAGCATGGCATAAATTTAGTGGCAGCATGGATGATAAGGCCGGAGAGTTATTAGAGAGCCGTGTTGTGATGGCGCATGTATCCCAGCCCGAATAAATACAGAATCCTGAAAATTAAATGAAACTAAACTTTTCCATCAGCATGTTCTCTAATTCCCAATCCAAAAAATCATTAACTATAATGAGAAACATAAAATCATAATAATAATTTAAGGTAATGCTTCCTGTACTTCTACTGGTGCCTCTTACATCAAAGGAATAATAGCAATATTAGGCTTTCGTTCAAAGGAGCCCTCTGAATGTGACTTTATTTTTTTTTCAATAGCTGGATTCAGCTTAAAAATTTTGTGAGAGCTTTTTCTATGCATTATAATATATTCATAGCTTTGGAAACGATAAAATATTTTTCCCAAAAGATTTGAGGTAAATTGATCCTCCAGAAGTATACTCTGTCTTTATTCTCTGGTTTAACCTAATGTTTCATATGACAGCTCAAACTTCTGGAGATACATCTGTTTAGGCAATACAGCTCTACATTGTGTTTGTTTGTGTATGTGTGTGTATTTGTGTATCTGTATGTGTATACTGGTCATTGTGTGTACATATACACACATTAGGGTGGGTGTACTATTAAATTACAAAATGAAAAAAATGTAAATTAAGTACTCCAAGATCACTTGCATATACCTAATTATATTCTTCTAAGTCCCAGTAGAGGTTGGAACCTCTACCCAAGGAAGTGAAACATCAGTAGAGCAGCAGTTTAGGGTTAAGGCCAAACAGTGAAAAATGAGTCGAGATAGGTAGCAGGATTCAGATCGTGCAAGACCTTGTAAGCTACAGGAAGAATTTTAGTTGTCATCTGAAGAACAATAGAAAGTTATTAAAGAATTTTAAGCATGGATGTGACACAATTAGAAGTATAGTTGAAAAGGACACTCGGGTGTGTGCTTCTGGAAAGTAGATTAGGGCTTAAGAATCAATGCTTGCAAACAAGAACTATTTGTAGTAGTGTAAAATATAACTGAGTTTCTGAGGTATATTCCTGAAATTCCTAATCAATGTTCTTACCTCTAGTCTAAGAAACATTGTGGTTGACTTATATAGAGTGTTTTAATGAAATAATCTTATTACTTGCATTTGTTTTATTGTAGCTATATGCAAGTGAAAAATTCTGATTTAAGAACTAATGCGTGGATTCTTACGGATTAATTAACAAAACATTTATATTGACTTGGCATTTTGGGTGCTTACTTTATTACTCAAATAACCCTGTGTTTATTAAAATGTCATTTTTAACATCTGAAATAAATTTTGAAAGGAATTATTGTTTGTTCAATTAAAAGTATAAGTTTCTGAGTGAAATATTATATAGCTGTGTTCTCCTTAATATTATGATCACATAAACCTCAAACTAATAAAATTAGGAAGCATAGAGGTAGCGTAGAAGAAATTTTCTAAATATGTTTTTATTTAATATTTTATTTGGTAGCTTTCTTAGTGAGGCAGAACTTGAAATATATTTTAGAATATGAGTTTCATAGCTACTTGTCTGATTAGACACAGAAAGCCACCTTAGAACAGATTTCTTTCAGTTATGCCAAGTGGGTCCATTTTGAATTTTGAAATCCCAGTCTATAACAACCAATGCCTTTATTTATATAAGAGACTTGATGAGGCTTAGAATTCAACATATGCTGTATTTCAGGAATGTGCAAGGTAAAACTACAAATCAAATTTTCAAGGACATAAACCCTGTGGCTAAAACGGCAAAACAAAACACCTTCCCTAGTTTCTTGACCCTGAATTTACTTGAAACTATAATACTTGGAAGCTGTCCTTTTCTGTCTATGAGCTCCCCAGTATGTTAAAATCAGCCAGACCACCTTTTCCGTAGTCTCACATCCTCAGTAATGGACGAAAGCCTTGCTTTCAATACTGTTACCAGTAATTTTTATCGTTTTATGTATTCTATTTTTCTTTAGTCCATTCATGTGAAGAATATTTATACTGGAAATATTTTTTAATGTTCAATCAGCAGAGACATATTATGATAAATCTTACATGATTATGATACATGCATTTTAGTACATTGTTGAATTCACTTAAGTATTGTTTAATCCAGGGGTTTCTCATCTGCATTCATGAGAAAAATGGATCTATAATTTACCTTTTTGTATTTTCTTTATCAGGTTTGAGGTTATACTAACTTCATAGAGTGAATGACTACCTTTAGCTATTTCTTTCTATTTTTCTGAAAAAAAATAATCAAATCTCTTCTCATTTTGGAAGTTTCTAGAACTCACTTTTTGCCTGTGACAAACTTAAATTTCAATATAACATGGGTAGGTATAGCTATCCTTTAATTATGGAGTCTGGCAGTCTATAAATTGTTTCACCAATTTAAACATCAATTGGTTAAACACCAAGTGTTTAAACTGTGTTAATTTTATAAGTTTATTATCATTATTTCTTTAAACATTTCTCCTCATCTTGGTATTCTATGCCTAAATGCTCAAAATTCTACTTCAATTCCCCCATTTCTTTATATTTACTTCACTATTCTTTTCTGTTGCCTTCTGTAAAATTTTTCTGAATCCGATTTTCCAGGTCATTCACTCATTCTTTAACTGTTTCTAACCAGTATTTTATCTCATCCGTCATCAGTAAAATTTCCACTTTTCTCTTTTTTTAATTACTAGTATAATTCCAATGCAAACATCCATAAATTTCGCACATTACAATTAACGTGAATTCATATTCTGTTCATTTCAAAAAATCAACATGTGTTACATTTGTCATTTTTCTGCATAGTGGGTTTACTTCTCAGATATAATTATTTTGCCTTTTGAGTTCCTGTTCCCTTAGCGGGATCACCTACTCTTTTTGGCAATGATATTACAGGAGGTAGGTCCAGTTGTGTCTTCTCTGGTAAACTACAGGACATATAGAGAATAAGGTAGAAGAATCTCAGGAACCCGATCAATGCCATGTCTATCATTCGACTGGACTACCACTGTGTTCCTGGGCTCCTTTTTATGTCTGGAATTACTTAGGGTCTAAGTGAAGTTTCTGCATCAAGGAGACCCAAAGTTACACTGACTTAACGTACAAGACAATTTTGTTCCTCTCTCACTTAATAGTTCAAAGGACATTATTTTTCTAGATCTAGCAGAACATTTCTTCACCACCAAGTCATCAAAAGCCTAAGTATGAAAAGTGGTCCCCTGTCCACGTTGGCTGGTACATGCATTATCATTTCTATGCCTGAAAGAAAGAGGGACAGGAAAAGGACGAGGACTTTTCCTTTTTAAAGAAAGAAAATATAATCTAGAAGTTGTAAGTATCATTTCCACTGATATTCCATGGGACAGAATCGCATTACATGGCCATATCTAGCTGCAAGGCAAGCTAGGGAACACAGTATTCGGGTGGCTCTATTATTAACGGGAAGAATATTTGAATAGTTCCTGGGAGATATTAGGCATTTCCTATAAAAATAATTACCCTTAGAAAAGAAGTACTCAGAAAAATGTTTCTAACTGAGTGGCATATCATCAGTCCCTGGGTTTAGAGGAGGTGAAGGTGGAGCAATGAACTTCCCACCTTTTCCTACACCTGTTCCATTAGTAATTCAGGCCATCAGGCCAATTATTAAGACATTGCTATGGATTTCTGTGGTGATGGCAAGCAAGGGCATTCCCAAGATAATGTGGTTCTAAGGTCAGAATTTTAAACCTCTCTCCCATCTTGCTTCCTGCTGCGATTCACCTGTCTCTCAGGATGCTGTTGACTCTCTCTCTCTCACTCTCTCTCTCTCTCTCTCTCTCTCTCTCTCTCTCTCTCTCTCTCTCTCTCTCTCCCATACACTCAGACACACACATAATTTTTCTGGAGTGGATTATATGGGAGAAACTTAAAAGGATGTGTTAGTTACATTTTACCAGATATCAGAAGCCGACTGATATATGTTTGTTTAGTATTTCAAGCTTTGAAAAAGTAAGTCAGTGTAACTTTGGGTCTCCTTGACACAGAAACTTAACTTAGACCCTAAATAATTCTCTGTATATATATACTCCAGAGAACTTCAAAATAATTTTTAGAAAGTTAAACATTTTGTTCATAACCTTTCAATAACTTCACGAAGCTTATCTTCTAACTAAACAGATTATTTTGACATTTTATTGATGCAATCATAAATAGAAATATTTAAGAACAGAAGAAGAGTTGTGAATCACAATTGTTACTAAAATAGATAAAATGAAATAAAGGAATACATGTGCATAATTTTAGTTTTAATTAAATGAATAAAACTAGGTCTTAGTCAGACTTGAGAAAAAATTATGTTATTCCATGTTGAATTCTCAAGGTCTAAGGATCTGATTACGTTCGATATTTTATAACAAAATGGTGGTATGGCCACAGGAAAGATGATACCTCAATGTATAACATCGCCAGAATGTTAATTGATTGTCAGTTCTTAGACTTTGAATATTATACTCATTTTAAACAAGCAAAAAAGATTATTGTACCGACTTATCTTTAGAACAATTTTCATCTAAATCTCTGATGGAGTTTCATAAATTTAAGAGAACAAACTGTCTTTACTCAAGCTTATCACAGTATTGTCTTTTAATACCTTAAAGTAATTCCCAAAGAAAGCAGTCTCAGGAATCCTGTAGCTCTAGTCAGAAATGGGACTATGAAACCAGAAGCCTAATGAGTGTGTCCTATTGTGTGTGTGTGTGTGTGTGTGTGTGTGTGTGTGACTCATCCACTTCCAAGTTACACAATTTAGGCTACTCTGACTATTTCCCCAAGCCCTCCCAAACAGTCGAATAATCAGACCAAGACAGAGGAAGCTGTTCTTACTCTATTGTACATCTTACCTTTCTCTTGCCATATCCTTTCCTATGGACACCAGGCTGTATTGCTGTTGAAATTACATCCATTATTTGTAAACGTAAGTGATTTAAATCCATACTGATTGACTCACTACAAGTTTTTTGCCTCTCTGATTGTTTTCACTTGAGCGTCAGAGACCCATAACCGCCTACTAATGTTTGTCCCTCTCCTGTATAATAACAGAATTGGACATCACTAGAGACTAAACTCCCCAGCCTCATATGCAGCCTATTGCGAATATATATATTTATTTATTTTCTTGCCAACGGGCTATGAGAAGAAGTGAAGTCTACTTCGAAGTCATGCCAACAGAGGACTGCACTGGTGCTTTCACAGCTTCCTCCCCCCACCCAGTGACCTGGAGATGAGGCAAAATAGCTGCCTTCAACACAGAGATAAGAGTCTCCCGACAAATCTGGACCTAGTCCTTCTGTGCTTATGTGAAAGAGGAATACATTTCTATATTACCTTTGCTACTGTATTTTGAGGTCTCTATGTTATAGCAACTTGTCTGAACATTAACTAATATATCCTGAATGATAAGTCAGATATCCTTAGTGTCCAGACTATGCCTAAACTTGAAATAATCGATCATTTCTTTGATTATTTTGCAACTACTCCCTTTAATCCCACCCTTGCCTCTGACTACACTCCAGAAAATAGAAATTCAGGCATATGGGAACAAGCCAGGGATGTTGGTGCTTGGTGAGTGAGATATCAAGGGGGGTTCTAGTGGTAAAACCAACTGAAGTCTGAAACAATAATTTGCATAATTTGGCATGGTGCGGAAATTAGAAATAAAAGAAAAATTGATCAGCAAATATAAGAAGCACAAGGAAAGAGAATAAGCAGTTTTTCACAGAAGATCTTAGGAAATCCTATGATCATAGACAGAACTTACCCTAAGCTAGTTTTTTTTCTTTCTTTACTCTTATTTCATGGCACACAAGTAGAATGGAGGGACCGAGAGACATTTACAGGTACATACTGCATCGTAGTTAAAACGGTATGTACTGATACATTAATTTATTCTGGTCAAAATTGAAATATCAAGTATAAATACAAACATTTTAGCCCAAAATTACAATGTCATATACAAATATAAAAATAAAATAAGCACAACCATGTATTCATAATTTAAAGCTATAAATAATGTTTATGTGTGGAGAAAAAAATAATTTTCCTTCTACCCTTCTAAATTATTCTGTCTGGACTAATAATCAAATTGTCCTGAAACAGATTAATAATCAAATTGTCCTGAAACAAATCTTTCAGGCAGTGAGGAGAAAATGACCAAATTTATTATGAATGTACATATAGGAGATCTGTAAGAATATGGGACCAGAGGAGTACTGGACATTTAAGGCTTATATGCAACTTGAGCTAAGGAGTAAAGGGTTGGAGGTCAGTGACTTAGGCCTTCAAAGGGCAGGAAGGCAATTCACATGGAGACGGAAAAGCAAATGTTTGATAAATGTTTTCTGGGCCATCTTTAACAAAGGGACACAAAGAGGACTTCATTCAAATGGGCGTATGATCTCACTTATATGTGGAATCTAAAGAACTGAATATATGAGCAAACTAAACAGGAATAGTCTCAGAGATATAGAGGAAGAACTGATGGTTGCTAGTTGGGAGGGGGGTTGGAGATGAAGGAGAAAGTGAAGGGATTAGAAACCACAAACTGGTAACTATGAGATTGCCACGGGGATATGAAAGACAGTTTGGGGAATATAATCAATAATGTAAAAAGATTGTGTAGGGTGTCAGATGGGCACTTGTCTTATTAGGGAGACCACTTCATGGATGGTGTAGATGCCTGACCACTGCACTGTACACCTGAAGCTGAAGATGAATACTATTGAATGAGGAGTACAATATAGGGAATAGAGTCAATGGAATTGTAACAACTATATACGATGTCAGAGGGGTAGTAGATTAGGGCAGGGGTTATCACTTTGTGAGGGGTGTAAATGTCTAACTATTGCATTGTTTTGTGCACCTGAAACTAATAAAAAATAAATAAATAAATTCTGAAACCCTGCTCTGGTACTTTAAAAAAATGGTCCTTTCTTCGGTTCTTCCCTGCCTGTCACTGTCTATGGGTCACACAGAACTATAGTTTTCTGTGACGATAGCTCCCTTTCTGGAGCAGGTCCTCTGTCTAAAATCTTTCAGGTGGTGAAGAGGAAGCTCAAAGTTTTTTCTGAGTCATTTGTGTCTTAAAAATCACTACTTTAAAGTAATCATAGCCCAAAAGGCATATTTTGTGGTGGAAAATTCTGTTTCTCCTCATTTACATATTCAGAAGCAAAAACCAACTTGGACATATTCAGGTAAAGAGAAAGGGGCACCTATATGAGGAATTACAAAATCACTCATATGATCCCTAAAATCCTATGGTGCAGAGAAATTACTGTTTTCCAAATAGATGTGATAATTCAGGAGATGTGTGTGGCTCCAAATGTGTGTAAAACACCCCCATACCCAGGGAGCAGTAGGGGAAGGTAATGCCTGGATTATACCAATACATGGAAAAAGCAGTATGCCTTGAAAAGGATATTGAGTATCAATCCTTTTCAAACCATTTATCCTGGAACTCAAAAGGGTGAGAGTTTCTTAATCATCAGTTTTCCAGGAGCACAGGGTGCAGGGAAATGTCAACATTGTCTACAGTATGAGGAATTATGAAAATGTATATAATATTTTATCACTATTTTAAATATTTAAATTGCGTATGTCTTCTTAATATGTCAATGGCTATTTAAAACTCCTATAAATTCTTATAAAATTGATTAAAATATTTGTCTGTACCACTCGGGTTTAGAAAAATAGCAAGGGGATTATAATGAAAAACAATACATCTGTGACTTTTATGAATATCCAAAGAATAAAAATAAATCATACATAGAACGCAATAAAGAAGTTAATATATTATTTTAAATGCTGGGGAAAAAAAGGTGAAATCACTGTTCCTATGGATATACACATACTCATTAGAGAACTGGCTCAACTTTTTCATAAAATTCTCATGAAGCTTCCAAGATAATAAAATAGTCATGCCTGTCAACCTTAGGATTACAGCTCCACTTCCAATCTTTCCATTCCAGTGGCTGTAGGCATAATGAAAAATTTAACAATAATTAATGGATCTTTAAATTTTTTCTTCAATTGAAAGCATATGCTAATTGCATCACTGCCTGGGTAGAAGTGGGGGGAGTGTGCAGAAATCCACATGAGCTCGACCACAATGTGAACATCTATGAATAGCTCTTTCCACGCAGTGCACATACTTGTCAAGTGCTTGATATTAGTAGTGATCTGCTCATAAGAATATTTACCTTCAATTCTAAGCCTATGACTAAATTTTAAAGCATGCACTTCATGACTAAGAAGGCAATTATTCTGTCAGATTCACTAACTATCATGAGATATTTGATTAGCAGGTTGAAGTTCTTTTTTAACTATCTGAAGCTGTTATTTAAATTACACTTTAAGGTTTTATTATCCTGACTTCTAACAATGCCCAATACATCTCCCATTTCAATTTTCCTTTTCCCTTAAGCCATATCTGTCTTTTTGCTTTATTTCAAACAGAAAGTCTATTAAGTACTATGCACAGAATCCACAAATTGCTACTAAACGTGACTATTGCTGCTAAAAATATATCAATTGCAGTTTAAATATTTAAATCTGAATATCTGGACATTGTATATATTGACTCCAAAATGATATTCCATATAAGTCTTTTTGCTAGTTACATAAGTTAGAGAAAATAATGATAAACACTGGAATTTACATCAGTAATCTTAAGTAAAGCATAAATGCTTTTTAAAAAAAATATAATTTCTTAACACCTTAATTGAGAAGGACCCCATTTCAAATTTCATTTCACGTGATAAAGCTTTATGAAGAGTGATTAAAACACTGTACTTGGGAGTAAAAGGATGCAGGATTCCTGGTATCATCATTTCCTTATAAGTAACTTTCCTCAATTATTTTAAAATAATTTTAATATATATCAAATGGGAGTAGGATATCTAATTGCTAAAATTATTGTAAACACAAAATCAAATCATGTATGTTGTGGAGCCAGTGAGATAATTTGTAATATTAATGACAGTTTAAATATTATACATATCCCAAAAGTTATATTTGTTAATGAAAACAATGCATTTAAATGTGTGATAAAAATGCTGGCTTCATGGACTATAATGTTCAAATTATAAACTGGTCCTTCTAAAATCAGAATTCCCTGCTCTTGATGCTGAGCAGGTCTGAGCAGATTTCCCCTAATAGTGCAGATCTAGGTGCAAAAACTATTTTAGTTTTACATTTAATATCTAATCACTGAAGATGCTTCTTTGCTGTTATTATAAGTGTTATTAATTAGAGGCCATTCATTCTTATATAGTCACAGTAGGATATTCTTCCTTCCCCATGTACTCCCGCCAACCCTTAAAAACCCTGACATGGCCATCTGGCCAGACTTTTGCTAAAATGACAACTGGGGATATTGTGGTCCCTAAAAGTCACTTGAAATAGCAACCACAACAACTAGATATCAAGATCCAAAACTGGGGCATTTATGGACACAGTGAAAATGACTTCCAGGTGGTCCAGTCCTGCCTAGATGCGTAATAATTAGCCCAAGTATTTTCAGTGGCATTTAGAGACTTTACTTTCCTGGTGAGGGACAGAAATTGTTCAAAGTTTTAAAACACTTAAAAATGTTTTTATAACCTACCTAATTTCCTCCAGTGCTTTAATATAGAGAGTTTGTTGTATCAGGTTTTCCCTGCTGGACAATACCATGTATACACAGGGCTCAATCTTTGGTGCCAGATTTTTTTTAATTTTTTTTTTTCTGATTTCCTTTTTAACATCCCACAATTTCTCACACATGCTCTATCAGCTTAGAGTGGCTTCCCAGTGTCATTCAGTCTTGTGAACTCCTATTCAACCTTCACATTTTGGATCCAACATCTTATCTGGGAAAGCTTACATGATATCTCTAGACAGTTTGGGGAGCATTTATCATTCCTTTGTAAACTTTATTATATTTTACTCTTCACACAGTTGTGTTCTTTGCATCGCTTTTGAATCTCTGTACCTTACCACAGTGCCTGGCACACAGAAGACTCCCAATCAATATTGCCTAATTGGATGTAGATTTAGGAAGCATTTGTTTAGGATTTGTTGCGTGACAGATGCTGTTGCAGGTGCTGTAAGAGAGCATTTAAGCAAACAGCAGTTTGTTGTTTGTGTGTTTGTTTACTTTAACCTCTGCAGGGGTCCTAGATGGCCTGCTCATCCGGGGAACCCAAGCATTTCAGTTATATTCTAATGTTCCTTCTTTTTGTGAAGTCCTCATGAGTCCCCTAGAATCTATAACTTCACAAATCGGAACGTGATACACTCTGGTCCTGAGGTTGAGTTGTTAAGTAGGAAAATAGAACCCTTCTCTTGTGAGGTGCTCCCCAAAATACCAGAAAACAATGTCCTGGGAAAGGAGGTAAAAGCAAACACAATCCTAGTGAGTTCAGAAAATCTGGGTGGGAACACTGTCAGGCAATTCGTTTTCCAGCACAGAGCAATGTCTCCTAGTTTTTACCAGTGAAGCAAATGTCATAAACTGAAAAACAGTCATCCTAACTTACAGAGAAAGTAGAGGAAGGAAAAATACCCATGGGACTTATATATATATATATATATATATATATATATATATATATATATATATATATATATATATATATATATATATATAACAAGTCCTAGAGGTGTGAGTCTGATTGAAGCAGAGGTAGAGTTACTCTATCCCTACCACTCCGGTGTTCCTCTCACATCCTTGAAGGTCAGCACGCATGGCTGGAAAATCACTACTGGAAAAATAATGGCATGCGCCTTGTATTTGTATATGAACAGAATTAGGGTTGATTCATCGATGTTGTTAAATAGTGAAGATGAGCACGTTAATTTTGAACATGTTAAACTGTCTTGTTGGTTGACAATCCTTGTGTGAACCAGGGAGAAAACTTCTCTTAAATTTCAAAGCCACTTTAACTAAAAGAAGGCTCCCCAACTCAGTCACCACATATCTCACAATGTGTTTCCTTCCCCCCATCGACTTCTACACCTATAATTCAAACACTGCCATCCCTCAGCCAGACTAGTGCAATAGCCTTCTAATAGAGCTCCATATTTTTAATCTGATGCCTTTACAATTTCTCTTCCACACCAATGCCTATTGACTAAGATGTAATGATACTCTTGGATCAGTGGAAGCTAAAGGGAAAGAATCTCTGTTACTGCTTTATAGGCATTTGGAATGAGCCAAAGAGTATGCAGTGGCTCATGCTGTATTTCTCCCGAACATCATTTAATTGCCTCTGATTTGTTACATGATAAAAATGCAAACATCTTTTCATGGACCATTAGCCAAAATAGTCTAGGCTGTCTTGTTTTAAAAAATTTCCCTAAATTTTTCCCCTAAAATAAACATTCCCTAAATGCTTATTTTTCACTCATACAAATCCATCTTGGGTCAGGTACACTCTTTCATCTATAACTATACGATGTGGATTCTTGGTGTATTCCAAGGTCACTATAGGAATGTAAGAAAGAGCATGAGAAAAACACACTCGTCTTTAACTGCTCAGACCCAGAGGTGATTGTTTTATATCAACTTTATGTGACATATGGCACATGTAACATATGTGATTTATACCAGTGCTGCATACAATTATTTGGATTGACTCTAATCCCAGGTTGCTAGGAGAAAAGGCTAGGAAATCCAGTCTTTTTAGGAAGCTACAAAGACTAAAATGAAATGAGGTTGTTAAGTGTATAGCATTGTCTCTTTCATATCTGGTATCCGAAGTCATTCTTAATCTACCTGCTGTCCATTTTCCAGCTTTATATTCTTGCATTCTCTTTAACATTTGTTATTGTTGTTGCAGCCATAAAAGAGTACTCTCAAATGAGTCATGCCACATTTTATGATTTTATGACTTAGAAAACACCTGAAATGCTGTCTCAACTACACTCTCTAGCCCCTGTTTTCCTACAAAAATCTTAAACATTTTTAAGATGAGTTTTCCATTATCTACCTTGCAGCTGTGGAGTCAAAGAGCTGTTATCTGATCCTAGTGTGAGGGAAGAATCAACTTTACTCTGAAATTCTTCTGGCTGGTCTAATCATTACATAGACATGAGGCAGATCAGCAAGAGGAAATGACCAAATTTTATACATACATTATGGGAACCCCACACACATGAGAGAGTCACAGACTCCATGTACATGGGAGGTTCAGACATAGAAAGGGAACATGGGTATATAAGATCCTGAGCTAGGGATGAGGTAAGATGACTCATGGGCTTCAAAATGTCATTGCAGAATGAGAAGAAGAGCAGACTTTTAGTAAATAGAAGTTAGTGCTGCCCTATAGGTAGGTCAAAAGAAGTTATCTCTGATCACTCTTATGGGTAAGGCCTCCGATTGAAATTCTTCTAGGTAACTAAGGGGTGGGGGAGAGTAGGGGGCCAGAAGTTTCTCTTGAGCCTGTGCTAAAGTTGCATTTAACTCGAAACAATTTGCACACCACTGAGGGACATCGTGCGGTGACTCGTTTTGGACCCCACACTTGGTAATGCCTCCGTAAATTTTTTTGGCTTTTAGTGCCACAACAATGTTATTCACTATGCTATTTTTCTCAGTCGTGACATTCTGGATCCGAAATTTAGCCATGTTTCCATCTTTTCTGTAGCTATTTCATGCAATGCATACCCTCTGTAATCATGGAAGAAAGTTGTTCACAGCACTATATGGAAGACCCCCTTCAGTGAGAGGGGGACTGAGAGTGATAAGTGCCTGAATATCGTCATGGAGAATAGTGTGAAAGGATACCAGGCATGATCGCTTGAAAACCTCCTAAGAAATGCTTCCTCGAAGTATTTCCAGTGGATGAGAGCTGTCATACCACCTCTTTCAAACTGAGGGGTTTGCTATGTCCTTCGTGGATTTTAAATGTGACTTGAGAATGTTGAAATCTACAAATATTTATATGAAGAGGAGTAAGAGGCAAAGTTATATACTTTAATCCTAATTCAAAACTACAGAATGTTTATTAAACATTATCCATCAACTTAGTCCTAGCAACATATTTAATAAAGGTAAGTTGTTTAATAGTAAATTGAGATAATCAGGTCCAGCACATCATATGTGCAATAAAACAAGAGCGATGAAATAGATAATGAGGAACGACCTCAACCTAAATGTAGGAGAAGGTGAGAGAACTACTAAAATCCAGAGACCAGAGACATTTTAAACACCCAAGTCACGTAATTGTATTCATTGACACGATTGTTTCTAGTCTTGCTGCTCTCTAGACACACATACAAATGACATGAAAAACAAACTATGGAAGCTGAAAAAAATTGTTCTCTATGCTTTCAGGGCAAAAAAAAGGAAAAATGGGTGACTGGAATTCTACACAGGCACAGGAAAATCAAGTGGAACATTTTAAGCTATTATATAAAAATATGGTTATATTTGCATGTATAAGTACACATTTCTAAGTTTTTATTTAGAGTGAATATAACACTTTGTAAATAGAGTTGATATTAACAAAAACATAAATATAATTTATATTACAGTAATTGCTTTTCCAACTTCTTTCAGAAGAGCATACATCTTTTTTGAGAAAGAGCCATTGGATCTACTTTGAATATTTTTTCAATTATGAAAATCTTGCCTGCAATTTGAATGTATATAGTAGGACTTACTCTTAAAAATACAGTTTAGTGACTAAGGTAGGTTTGGGGCAGCTGAAAAGAACCATACTTAGTTGGCTAACAAAAGAAAGGAAGAAGAGTGTGCCCCAAATGGGCACAACTTCAGAGGTGCAGTAAGATCCATCTTTCCTCTAAATACCTCCCTGTTAATATTTCCATACTGCTTGGAATTATATTTATTAACATCATTACTTTGGCTAAAACATGGCTTTAAAGAGGTCTTGGTTCAAAAACATGTAGTGATAACAGTAGTAGTAGCAGCCGTGGTAATAACAAGAACGGCAACAATAAGCCAGTGTTAACCTGCCACATGGCAGGCATCCCTGAGGGCTTGACAGTGCTTGTTTCCTCCAAGGTCTCACATATTTCCCCATCGTCACTCTTAACTAATGACTTTACTCCATATCTCAGGGAGAAAACAGGAACAGTTAGAAGAGAGCATCCACATGCTGCGACCACAGCATTTATCCACCCAGCTGTGCATATGCAATTGCTGTGTCTGCATCCTGTGCCCACAGATGGACTAAACTTGCTCCCACTCAAGGCCCACCCCTCCACTCTAGCACCACTTCTTACCCTGCTCCCTATTAAGGCCTCCCTCATTTCTCACCTGCATCACCAATGTTGCCCTCCTAACTGAATCATACCTATCAGCACACAACCATGCTGTTATTTCTCCTGTGGAAATAATTAAAAACCTTAATTTTCTAACCTCTTCAAGCTACACCCCCGACTGCTCCCCTCCTCTTTGCAGAAAACACTGATGCTTGCTGCACTTCCTCTTCTCTTATCCTCTCCTGAACCCAACTTGTGTTCACACCCACCGTTTCACTGAAACTGCTAAGCCCAGGTCACCAATGACCTTCACTTTGAAAAATCCAGGGATCAGTGATTCTATCTGGTGTATGGATCCAGTGATGACACAGTCATGCTGTTTGAACGACCAACATTTGCCACATAACTTCAACCACTCTGTCCCACCTAAAACATGTTCTTCCTTCACTTGTGGGACAACAAACTCTCCCAGTTTCCCTGCTCCCTTTCTGTTCACTTCTTTTCTGTACCCTTTGCTGGTTCCTTCTAATGGAAAACACTGTTAATCATTTAATGACTCAGAATTGAGTCTGCATTACAGCTTCTCCCTCTTTTCCTTCTTGGTGATCTCATCCACACTCATGATATCAAAAACCATCTCTATGCTTCCGACTGCTAATTCTATCTGCAACCCACATCTCTTCTTGAACTCAAGTTTTAAATATCTCACTGCTTGGTTGACTCCATCTTTGGGGTCATAATTACATACCTAATTATTTAATTACATAATTACAGTCTAAAATTCCATATCATCAGCTATCTAAAATGAATTCTGGATCTCCCCCAGCCCCAAGCCAGCTTCTCTCACATTCTTTCGTGTTTCAATAACTATCTGCTCCTTCCTTCCGGTTTCTTAGGCCCAAATCCTTGTACCTGTCTTTCTCCCACATGCCACATACATCAGCAAATCCTCTCTGGTCCGCTTTCACAGTTTTTTTTCAGAATCTGACTGCATCTCCTCACAATCTTCATCGCTACTCTAATCCAAACAACTATCATCACTTGGATTATTGCCCCATGCTTATGCCTGCGTAACAGACACCTCCACCCTCCGTAACTGTCAACTACAGGTGGTCAGAATGGTCCTCTCACTCCTCTCCTCAATGACTTCCAATAGCTTCCTATTCCTGTCCAGGTAAAGGAAAAATGCCCAAGATGATCTAGTTTTGTATAACCTCCATTTACTTACCTGCTACCATGTTCTTCTCAGATATTCTAGCCACACTGGCCTCTTCTTTGTTCCTTGAACACACTGTGCCCACTCAATCCTCACAGCCTTGGAGCATTCACATCCCTCTGAATGCAACACTCACTCCCTAAATATTCAGTTCGCTAGGTACTGCATTTTTGTCATATCTTTTCCTAAATGTCTATTCAGTGGGGCTGCCCAATTTAAAATCACACACACACACACACACACACACACACACACACACACACTTCTACCCCATTTTTCTTACCTATTTTTTTTTTATAGAAACTGTCAGCTTCTGACGTAATATTTACTTCACTTGCAGCTTTGTTCACTTTCTTTCCCCACTAGCATATAAGTTTTATGAGGGTGATAATTTTGTCTATTTCTGTTTATTGCTGTATCTGTAGAATGTAGGCTAGGACTAGGACATTTTACCAGCACTTGATAAATACTTTTGATTGATCATAATAATAATAGTTACATCTATATTCCCTCTACTGTTCCTGGATTTTACAGGTTTATTCAGTCTTCCCCAAAATTCCCTGGCAGATACTGTTATTCTTATTTACAGACAACCTCAAATAACTTAGCAACATGTCAAAAGATAACAACTAATATGGTGTCAAATTTTAAACCCAGATTGTGTGTGTGTCTGTGTGTGTGTGTGTGTGTGTGTGTGTGTGTGTGTTCATACACGTGCACATGCATGTGGGCATAAGTGTTTACAGAGAAAGAAAGTGAGAGACAGAGAGACAGAGAGACAAAGAGACAGAGAGAGAAAGAAGCTGCTTCTCATTTAGATTGCTCTCATCCTAAATTAGCATCGTCTGCAATGGTGGGGATATTGGTTAAATGACTTTTAGGCTACAGCCATAATAGTCTGACTTCTAGCAGTTCTGCAGCAAATTTTCCTACAATCACTCTTTGTTATTTGTTTACTTATTTTTCTATATTTATTTTTGCTTTACACCAAAACAGAAATTGAGATTAAAGAACCTCTGAGCTATGTGACAGCAGCAGAGCAGGTGGCGCTCACAAAGTAATAAGTACCATTACTAACTTCTCTCAAGGGATCAGGAAAAATGGTGATGTTACATTGAATAAATAATCAACAGTATTTATTAGTCAATGTAATTTCAGGTGGGCATGTGTTTAGTGTTCATTTAAAAATAAAAAACTCAGGACCATTTTAGAGGTTTCCAAAATTACTTCCAAAAACGTATTGTAATTAAGTGATTTAGTTATACCCATCTATGTACGGGATTAACACACTTTGCTTAGGTAGGTTTTACTATTTTAACCGGTTATGCTCTACTTCACCATAAATTTAAAAACATAAAATTTAAGAAACCATTTTCAATTCTATTTTCTCAGCATTATTTTAAATACTTTATACCTTTTGTTATATTTGTTTCCAGAGTAAAAACTGCCCAATATAGCCTTTATGTCATTCTGTGTTTCAACAGTTTATATCTTCATATCACATTTATACCAAAGTCTATGCAATCCTGCAGCAATTATGCCAACTCAGCAATATTTTCTTGGCACTTATTTTTATATTCATGTGGAACTTTACAATTCCTAAGACCTAAAAGTATATTTTTAAATCATTCCTAGGCTTCCGGGTGAAGATAATGGAATGCACAGCACACAAAAGCTCTCCTAAATTCCCACTGTAATTGCGGTATAAAGTACAGGGAAAACGGAAGTGCTACAGTGAAGGGGATATAACAAAGGGGCAGGGGACTTACACACTTCGGGACCTGAATGGCAGGTGGGGGTGAGAGTGCGACAATGGAAGCGATTAAAGCAGGGGTGAATGTTCTTTGCTGAAGACCGAAGAGATGCCTAGTTTGAAGGTGAGCATGGAGGTGAGGACTTAGGTATGGGACTGAAACAAATAAATATGAATGAAACATTTCTCCACACAACAACTGCTCCACAAATCAGTTCATGGCCACCTCTCTCAGGATTTCTTACACGTAGGGGAGGGTACAGGCTGACAGCCAGCTGCCCGCCCGCATACAGTCAAACAAAAGAGGTGGGCGGTCACATCCTGCTTTTGTGCTCATGCAGCTCCTCACCTAGGGAGAAGACATCTGGGGAAACGAGTCATATGCATAGAAAACTGCAGCATAGAGAACTCCCTTTGACTACATTATGAAATTCCATCTTGTCATTCATTCCAGAAAATGAATTAACAACCAGGGCTTATCACATTACTTTGGATAAAAGCAGCATAAAAGACAGACTGAGGTAGAAAAATCAACCCTGAGTTAATCAGAGAGAACTAGGAGGTAGAAGGTAACTTTAAAATACTAACTATGAAATGAGAATCCTCGGAGACAATACAATATATTGTATCCTTAAAAGTAGGAAGAGAAACAATTAGAGGAAAACAAATAATTATTTAAAAGCCATATATATGTGTGTGTGTATATATATATATATATATATATATATATATATATATATATATATATATATGGTCATGGGATTTTGGTGATGACTTCTAAAACACACCAAAAGCCAGATCCATGAAAGAAAAACAAATATTTATAAGTTGGATGTCATCAAAATTTTAATCTTTTGCTCTGCAAAGGGCAAGCTACCCATTAGGAACAATATGTACAGAACACATATATGATAAAAGACTAGTATCCAAAATATACAAAGAACTCTTAAACATAAGCAATGAGGAAACAAATAACCTGATTGAAAATGGGCAAAAGATTTCAACAGACACCTAACTAAATAAGATATACAACTCAGAAATAAACACATGAAAACTTATTCCACACCACGTATCATTAGGGAATTGCAAATTTAACTAACAATGAGACACCACTGCATACCTGACACAATGGCTAAAACCCAGAACACTGACAACACCAAATGCTGAGAAGGCTGTGGAGTACCAGGAACTCTCTAATTCATTGGTCATGGGAATGCAGAATGGTACAGCCATTTTGGAAGACAGTTTGGCAGTTTCTTACAAAATTAAACATATTTTTACCAAAAGATCAAGCAATCGTACTCTTTCGTGTTTACCCAAATGAGTTGAAAATTTATATCCACACAAAACCTTCACTTCAATATTTATAGTGTCTTTATTCATAGTTGCTAAAACTTGGGAGCAACCAAGATGTCCTTCAGTAGGTGAATGGATAAACTGATTGTGGAATAGTCAGACAATGGGAGATTATTCAGCACTAAAAAGAAATGAGCTATGATGCCATGAAAAGACATGGAGGAACATTAAATGCATATTTCTAAGTGAAGGATGCCAATATAAAAGAGCTTCATTTTACAGATTCCAAGAAATCCTATTTAATCTGGTCATAACTATTGTATTATGCAACATATATGTGCATTTTGAAAATGTTTCATCAGTGTTTGTTGGTGTAGGGATGGATAGTTGAAGGCTATAAAATTCCAAAAAAAAAAACAAAGAAAAATGTATATAGATATATATACACACATATATACATGTATTATATATACATATACATATATACATATATATTATATATACATATATATATATACATATATTATATATACATATTATATATATATATATATATATGTATATATATATATATATATATATATATATATATATATAGAATTTCTGTTGAGCTGGATTCTAATATGAAAATAGGAATCAGCATGTCAGATTTTCATAGCTTTTATTTTTGATACTATTTAGTAGTTTTGATATTATAGATGTAGTTTCTAATTCTTATGATGATTATGAGCTCTTCAGTTTATTTGAAGCATAATATTTCTCACAATACACAACAGACCTATTAGTTGCACAATATGCAGTCAAAAATGCTCCAGGTTGAAACACCTTCTGTTGAATGTATCTGTTTGTGTTGAGCCTTTTTACTTCCTCTTAGTGTTATGTTTTCAGTTCCCAGCTGATGTCATTACAGTTGCACAGAATCTCTTTAAATCACTTATCATTTTAATTGACAGATGTTAAAAATATTATAAAAACCTGATTAGATTCACCTCTAACTCATAAAAATTTATCTTCAGTGTTACCTTCAGGCCTACAATCTGTGAATAATACCCAACCGTAATGGCTTTTAGGATAGTCCCTTTGTGCTTGCAAATAGTATTGCTAATAATAAATATATGGGGTTATTTTATATCAGATTGCCTGTGGTTATTGTTTCATCAAAATATAAAACCAAAAAGGAACAGTGAATTTAATAGTTGTATTAGTTAATTCTAAACAGGGTCAAATATATGGTGATGGAAGGAGAACTGACTCTGCATGGTGAACACACAATGTGAGATACAGATGATGTATTACAGAATTGTACACCTGAAATCTATGTAAATTTACTGACAATTGTCACCCCAATAAATTTTAATGAAAAAAAAAAGAAAGGAATTGCAAACATTTTCTATTTAACATGATTGCCCTAACAGTAATATGGGATTGCTTACCTCCAAATTACTTTTTATTCCAGAATCTAAACTTGTTCAAAACAGTCTCTATAGCTAAATTCTAACTAAATAATACTATTCAAAAGTATAGAATAATCTTTGAAATTGAAAAAGCTAATAGTTGCAAATGGTGACTATAGTCTTATCTTCTTCCATTCCTCTAAAAGTTTGCTACATCCCTCTTAGTGTCATGTCAACTGCAAGGTCCCCATGCCTTGGTGAGGAGAATCACAGACTCTGTTGCACTGTTCTTAATTGTTTTGTGATGCCATGTCTTCATTCATTCTCATCTATTTGCATGAAGTTCCAAAACTGAATCTACCATTGCTTTAATGAAAATTTTATTTCAGACAGTATTATTGTTTGCCAGCTTATGTGCATTTTCTCATTATTTGGAGACATGGGTTCTTATACTCTTCTGTACCTTTGAAGATAAGCATTACCCAGTCACTTTCTTTAATTTAAACATAATGCTCAGAAACAGATATTTAAGAAGAGGTATTTAGTTTCCTATGTTATTTTCCCTCAAAGTGATTATCATAACAAAATTTGTTGATTTTGAGATTGCACAGGAATGAAAGTCAATCCTCAGTCAACCCCTGGAAGACAGCTACATTGGAGAGACACCTGAGTCTGGCATGGATTTTATGTGAGTGAGACATTAAGCTGTGTTTTGAAAAGCAACTGAGCAACACCCATTCATGATAAAAATGCTTAGTAAACTAAGAACAAAGGGGAACTCTGCCAGGTTGATAAAGAACATCTACAAAAATGTTATGGCTAATATCACACTTAACGGTGAGAAACCTGAAGCTTTCCCATTAAGATCAGGCACAAGACAAGGATGTGCCCTCAAACCACAATGATGCAATACTGTATTGGCAATTCAAGCTAATAAAATAAGACAAAAGAAAATAAAATACACACAGAGGTGAAAGAAACAAAACTGTAATTGTTCAAATGTGACATAATTGTCTATGTAGAAAATCCAAAAGAATTGACAAAAAAAAAAACAAAAACAAAAAACTGGAACTAATAGCAAGGTTGAATAATACAAGGTAATATACAAAAGTCAATTGGTTTCATATATATCAATGGATAAGTGGAATTTGAAATTAAAAACATAATACCATTTCAATTGGAACTCTGAAAAATGAAATACTTTGGTATAAATCTAACAAAATATACACATTATTTATATGAGAAAAACTATAAAACCCAAATAGATGAAATCAAAGAAGAATTAAATAAATTAAATAATATCACACTCTCATAGATAAGACAATATAAGATATCAGTTCTTCGTACTTGAGCTATAGATTCAATGCAATACCAGCTAAAATCCAAAAAGTTATTTGGATATCAACCTACTGTTTCTGAAGTTTACATGGAGAGGTAAAAGACACAATAGCCAAGACAATACAGAAAGAAGAAAACGAAGTTGGAAAACTGACACTTCCCAGTTTCAATAATTATTATAAAGCTAGAGTAATCAAGACAGTATGGTGTTGGTGAAAAAATAGACAAATTGATCAATGAAACAAAATAGAGAGCCCAGAAACAGATCCACATACATTTACTCAATAGAGTCTTTTTAACAAATGGTGCTGGAAAAATTGGACAAACCCACATGTAAAAAATGGAATCTAGACATGGACCTTACACACTTCACAAAAGTTGAATCGAAATGGATCACAGGCCTAAATATAAAATGTAAAACTATAAAATTCCTAGAAGATAACAGAAGAAAACCTACATGACCTTGAGTGTGGTGATGACTTTTTACTGAAAATACCAAAGGTATAATCCATGAAAGAAAGAATAAGCTGGATTTCATTCAAATTTAAAACATCTACTTTGTGAAAGATGTTACCATGAAAATGAGAAGACAAACCACAGACTGGGAGAAAATATTTGCAACACCTCTAATTAAGAACTGTTATCCAAAATATACTAAGAGTTCTTAAAACTCAACAATAAAAAAAAAATCAATCCAATTAAAAAATGGGTCAAAGACCTTAAAAGATACCTGAAAAAAGGACATACAGAGAATAAATAAACATATAAAAAAGATGCCCCACATTATATGTTATCAGGGAAATGCAAGAAAAAAAAATGAGATACCACTATACACCAATCAGAATGACAAAAAACCAGAATACTAACAACAACAAACACTGGTAAGAATGTGGAACGATGACAAGAGCTCCCAGTCATGGATGTTGGGAACGAAAAATTCTACAGCCACTTTGAAAGACAGTTTGGAAGTTTCTTACAAAATTAAACATGTTTTTAGTATGATCCAGCAATCACATTCCTTGGTATTTAGCCAAAGGAGTTGAAGATGTATGTCCACACAAAAGCCTGTGCATGGATGTCTATAGCAATTTTATTCATGAAGTGAATTAATAAGTTCAGTACACATATTTTATAAAAGCTTCTACACAGCATATAAAACAAAGCATACAAAACAAAACAAAGAGAAAACCAACCGAATTAGAGAAGATATTTGCAAACAACACCTACACTAAGGGACTAATATCTAAAATATATAAAGAACTCATATAATTCAACAACAAAATAAAACAAACAATCCAATTAAAAAAAATTAGCAGAGGACCTGAACTGACACTTATCTCAAGAAGACAGATGGTCAACAGATACTTGAAAAATTGTTCAACTTCAGTAGCTATTAGTGAAATGCAAATCAAAACCACAATGAGATATCACCTCACACTTGTTAGAACGGCTATTATCAACAAGACAAGTAAAAACAAGTATCTGAGAGGCTGTGGAGAAAAAGGAACCCTAAAACACTACCGGTGGGAATGTAAATTGGTACAGCCACTATGGAAAACAGCACGGAGGTTCTTCAAAAAACTAAGAATAGAATTACCATATGACCTAGCAATCCCTCTTCCAGGTATGCACTCAAATAAGCTGAAAACATTTATCTGTAAGGATATATAAACCCCTTTGTTCATTGCAGCATTATTCACAGTGTCCAAGACATGGAAACAACCAAAGTGTCCTTTGATAGTGATTGGATAAAAAAGATGCAGTATATATACACAATGGAATACTACTCGGCTCTATGAAAAGATGAAATGCTGCCATAAAACCAACAGCAGCAAATGAACAAGGCAAACAAACAAAAACTCAGCACAGACAACAGTTTAGTTGTTACCAGAGGGTAAGGGAGGAGTGGGGTAGATAGAAGAGGGTAAAGGGAGTCAAATATAAGGTGATGGAAGAAGAACTGGCTTTGGATGGTGAACACACAGCACAATATGTAGATGATGTACCACAGAAACGTACACTTGAAACCTATATGATTTTATTAACCAATGTTACCACAATAAGTTTTACAAAAATTTAAAAAATATATGTTTCATAAATATTATAATGTCAGAAAATGTTTGAGACAACTGAGAATCTACACTCACGAAAAAAATTTCAGAAAATACAAAAGATTGGAAACATGTCACTTGTAGGTGGTATAGTTCATTTCAAATCAGGTGAATGGAAAGATGATGAAAGTGTTACAGATGATAAGTAGGTATGTAGGTAGATATAGATAGATAGATAGATAGATAGATAGATAGATAGATAGATAGATAGATAGATAGATAGACAGACAGATAGATAAAGATAATGCACTTATTTCTTGTATCCTTAAGATATTTTGAGATATATTAGTCTATAGAAGAAAAGCTCAATAAAATCTAAAGTTAATTGATGATGAGATCATAAATAAAATACAATGAGGGACAGGTGAAGGGGAAAAGTCATTTATAAGCTAAATTACTTATATTTATTCATGAGGGTTCTTAGAAAATGCTTTCATGTGAAAAATTAAGCAATAGAGATATATATAGAGTTTGTACTCAGAAGACAAACACTGGCATGACTTCCAGACAGTTGAGCTTTTATTCAGTTGGAGATGTGCTTTTGTTGCACCAGTCATTAAGAATATTGGGTATTACCCCTGAGTATGAATGTATTGTTTAAAGTTATAAAGAATTGACTAGAATCGCTAAATAGAAACAAGGTTCAAAGTCATTACCTCTGGGAAATATTATTTATAATTTTGTACACGTTACATTTGGTTATTTTCCATAGTGCTTCAATTTTTATAATCTTGTGGATAGATTGCTAAAATAACTTTTGAAAAAATCATCTCTCCAATAACCAAACTTTTGCTACCCACCTCTCTTCTATACTTACCACACAGCCTTCTTTAAACTTTCCTTTAGCGTGTTTACTCTTCCCATAATTATTTATAATATCAATTATCTTCCCAAATTATCCTCTTCTCTTTAACATTTACTATTAACTATTTTTATTTAACAGTGTTTACTATTAAGTCTTTCTTATTAAAATACTAGCCTCCATTATTCCTCTTTTGCATAAACTCTAGAGAATGTTTGAAACAATTTGTTTTTACAAATACTTTGAAACATTAACAAATAAAATTATTCTACTACATATTCAAAATTGAGCAGGAAGAAGCACTGAAGTGCTTGAGTAGAAGAAGATTTGCGTTTGGACCTGGGTCTTTAACATAAAGTCAGCTTATTGTCACTTCAATTCTGTATCCCTGCTTCTTCTTCTGGGGGATAATATTATAATAATAACAATAATGATACAAGTGTTGCATGGTGTTATTATAAAGATTAAATAATTTTTATTTTTTGAAATTACTTGTAAAACATAAAGTGTTAGTTGTCGTCTTATGACAAGATGTGTATCATTTGTTTGAGACACACAGGTTAATGAGCAGCACATACTTGGAGCAATGCATCCATGTACAAAATCAGAAACTTTAGAAAGTCCTCCTATGCCTTGCATGTATATTTTTTGCCCGTTTTGTCAGTAGCCAGTATATTTAATTTCATCTAGTTGTGCTCCTGACAGCAATCACATCACATTACAGAATCTTCCAAACTTTGTTGACACCTTCCTCTCATTTCCTATCAAAAAACATGCCTGTTTCTTTCATCATACAATCCATAATTATGTGAGCATAAGCAGCCTACTGTTGATGCTAGCAAAAGAAATGAGGGAAAAATGATACTCCTTCACACATGTCTAGACACTTTTAAGAGGCCTCGGATGTAATTGCCTAACAATCTTACACTGATGCTCTGTACACATGTATGGTTTAAGCCTTTACATTGTCTAATCCTTCCTCCAAGAATGAGCTATTCATGCAAATGCTAAAAACTATATGATTTTTTATTCTATTCACCAGAGATGATGGAAATTATTTCATGATTCTTAGCCCAACTGTTTTTGGTGGGATGAAATAATATTCCTCTTTATTAAATGGGAATTTAATTAACTATACGTGTGTCTGCTTTGAAAAATGGAATTGAGGACTTAGTAATTATGCATTCTTTTCAATATTAAGATGAATTTCCAGTCACTGAGACCTACGAAATCATCACCTAGGAAATTATGTCTGAGAAGACTGTCTCAGGAACATCAGACACTCTTGAATTCTACCAGTCAACCTATTTTCTAACTAATGAAGTTACCAACTTGGAGGAAAGCAAGTTGTTTGTCCAAATCATAAGAGTATCACATAACACAGGTTTGCTATGGGAAACTATTATATCATCCTTCTGTATTTATATTTTGCAGGTTTTAAGTGAACCCTTATATTCTCTCAAGTAGCCAGTTCATCAGCCTCACTTTTGACTTCTTTTAGTAAATTATAAAATGTCTCTACCTCTTCCATTTGACTAATTTTTATTGCAATTCCTTCATGTCATCATTATAATTTTAGTACCTTATTTCATATTGATAAATTTAAATATTTGGATTTCTGAGTGGCTCAGAAAAGTCGTCTGATTTAGGTAAATATTGTATATTCTCCTTACCTCATAGAAGATGCAATCTCACTCATTATGACTTTATCAGCTGATGCTACAGCTTTTATTGCTTACCCTCTGTAGTGTTTTGTGTTTTATGAAAAAAACGGTAGCCAAAATTAAGTAGGTGTTAAAATTTGCAATACCGTATTTTCTTTAGCATTTATAAAATTTTTAAATGTATACCGGAAAGACCCTGGAAGGACAAATTATTGAATGTATAAAAGTCATGCAAGACTTTAAAAATTTGTCCCTCTAACATTTCTCAAGATTTTTTACTAGATCAAAGTAGTTTATTTGAGATCCGTGTCCTCAGGCCATGGCAAATCCTACAAGAAATCTCATGCATTGATGGCATCAGCAGGTGGCAATGAGTTTTTACAAGAGACTTCCATGTTCTCAGACTGAAACCGGAACCAACGCATGTTGAACCAAGAGGCACCTCATAGCCAACAGGCTGTTTTTTTCCTTCCAGAATGAACTTTATCTTAGACTCTCTGTTTTCTTGCAAACTGGTTGTTATAATAGATTATGTAAAAGTAGGTCACAATTTGTACTCTGAATTCTTAAAAGAAATGACATTTGTAGACCTTAAACGGCTTTTGTAACTGCTGTAGAGTTATTTCCTTTAAATCTTACAGCCCGGTGTTAAAAGTTTCACACAGTTTCTTTTCTTTTTAAATAGGAAAAGATCATATTATTTCTTTGATTCCTAAGGAGCTGGTAGGCATATCGGCATATCGTGTTGCCATGTGGAGTATCACATGGATAAATCATACAAGAGTTCTGTGCTCAGAGGAAAATCTTATAGCCACACAACTTCATCATGTGAAAATATACATATGTGTGTGTGTGTGTGTATATATATATATATATATATATATATATGTATATGTATATATATATACACATATACACATATATGTATATAAGTATATATATGTATGTATATATATATATATATATATATATATATATATATATACATTTATATGCTTTATTCCTCATTTCCAGATATTTTAATTTATTCATCCTATCTGTTTCTTGTGGTGTTTATTTTTAATCATTTAGTAATTCTAAATTTGGACGTAATTATTTCAGAGTTTCATTTTTCTCTTCTTCATATTTAAAAACAAACAATCTTGGAAAGTAAGACAAATTTGGCTATGCATTTTGGACCTGTTGTGAAAATGTACATCAAGATTATTGGTTTTTAAAAATCCTTAGAGGATTTTTATTAATCCCACAATGTTCTGGACATAGTAACATAAAATAATAACTGCTTCCTCCTATTAGCCCAGGATCATTTTAATTATTTAAAGAGATACGAGAATTGGGATTGCAGTGTACCAAAATATGGTATAAATATTTATTAAATTGTGTTTTGTCAGATCAAATTTTTCATATTCATAGAGCCAGTGCGTTGCGGCCATCTCTGTGCTATATTTCACACAAAAGTCCAAGAGAGTAAATGAGAAAACACCTCATTATGCCCTTTTAGCCCTTTGAAAAGACTTGTGTGAAGAGACACAAAGGAAATCTCTTCTAGAAGGACATAAAGCACGATCTAATTCAAATATCTTTTTATGTGCATTAACGCTTTGAATGTTTGAAAACTATTATTCCATATGATTGTTAAAATCGCTATTTCATTATTAAACATTACAGAAAGCATGCAATACATCCATTCTACTGCAAGCTTAAATAAACATAAGTATTATAGACCCTATACAGTCTATGGATTCATTGTTTAAAAAAAAAAAACAGTAAAACTCCCTAAATCACCAAGTCTCCCAGCAACACACATAAAAAACATATTTGTGCTTCAATTTAAATGAACTAGTAAAAAGAACATTCAACCATTTGGAACTGAAATATTCATGAGCTACTCAGAGAACAATGAAACTAAATATCTTCAGATGTCCTAGAGGAACAAAAAGTCAAGGAAGCACAAGAATAACAAGACTATTCTATTTTAAACTTTCTTCTTTTTTCCATTAGATGATGATAATATACAATTTAATCTTGCTACATTATGAACAGGATGTGCGATTAGCTCACCAGTCTAAGCTAAAAAAATCTCTTAAAGCTTTTGACATGGTTTAATTCCATATTTTTGGGATACTGGAACTTAAGTTGGCCTTATAGCATTTAATCAGGTAATTAGAATTATGGAGTATTTTTTTTTCCTTTTCTAAGTAAACACTAAAGAATATTCCATGGCATATCTTTAAATAAATTAAAAAAGAATCCACATCAACCCTAATGCAAGAACTTAATAAGATAAAGACCCAGATTTGTGGAAATTATAACTTCCATTTTCTTTACATTCTTCTGCAAATAATAATTACTCTTTATTTGAGTTATTTCTACATGATTTCAATTCCCATTGTCAATTTTAAATTAGCTACATAGTTTTAAAGATTATCTATTTTAGTCACGGAATGTATAAAAACACAGTTTGAAAAACCATTTTACTATTTGGAAGTTTTAATCTAACTGTGATGATTTTAAGTGAAAGACTGATCTATCTGAAAACAGCATGACTATGTGCAATTTTTCATTTGTTCAGTAACATTTAGGAAAAATGTATGCATGCAAAGTTTTAAATCATCATATCATTAAAGCTGAATTCATGAGTCTTAATTAGCCACACTCACCCCCTTTCAAATCCACCTTTCTTCCTGTGATCTCTTACTTAGTCAATTTCTCCAAGTTTACCAGATCAGTAACCTACGTGTGGTCTTACTACTGCTAAATCATCACCGCCATTTACCTTGATAAAGCACATCATCCTCTCCTCACGTTACGTGCGACAGTCACCATCACTATCTCAATAGCCTCCCAACTGATGATTTCATCTCCAACTTTTCCCCCAACAGTCTAATCCTTTCACACAGGACACAAAGTGCACTTTAAAACAAAAGAACAAAACAAAACAACAACATATATATATAACAACATATATATATATATATATATATATATATATATATATATATATATATATATATAATAACTCACATAATTAAACTAGCTTGCAATGTGTCGAGAAAATTCTGTGTGACATTTCTTCATGTCTCCTGTTACCTTTCATTCCTGATTATCTTTTCAAGAATCTGTTTAGAGCAAACACCCTTGGATAATATAGTGTCTTACTCTGGAGGACAGGGAAGATTTATTTTCTGTCAAAGAATGAAAAAGATAATGTCTACAGCAAAGGTAAGTCAGGTATGCTAGCAGCCTCTTTACAAAACTGGGGTTTCCTCAACCTGGGGATCCTTGACACAACCCCACTGTGTGGGCAGTACCCACCTGGGTCTGCATCTGCATTGCACCTTTGAGACTTGGGAGGCAAGGAAAAATGAAGCAAATGCTGCGTGCTGTGTGAAAGCACAATCTTTTGTCTCAGATCCAGGAGCTTCATATGTTTTGCCAGCTTCTATGAAACTGCAGCAGGCACACTTGTTAGCTCAAAAGAAGGATGTGATCTCAGACCTTAATTCAGGCAGTCAGTCAATCTTTAATGAAGGGACTTATTCATTGCAGGATAAAACTGGCATACATGTTTCTTTACAGACTGAACTTCAGAGGCCAAGAGCTTAAGTTCAAACCAGAACACTGTCACTTTCTGTGTAACTTTGGCAAGTTGTTACTGTGTTTCCCCGAAAATAAGACCTAGCTGGACAATCAGCTCTAATGTGTCTTTTGGAGCAAAAATTAATATAAGACTCGGTCTTATTTTACTATAAGACTGGGTATAATATAATATAATATAATATAATATAATATAATAAATATAATATAATATAATATTGGGTATAATATAATAAATATAATATAATATAATAAATACCGGATCTTATAATAATTTTTGCTCCAAAAGATGCATTAGAGATGATTATCCAGCTAGGTCTTATTTTCCGGGAAATACGGTATACGATAGGCATCTAGCTCTTTTTACGTATAAAATATTTGTATGCTATCTACTTTATATTTTTTATGTAAAAAATAAACGAGTTAATTCATGAAAAGTGGTTATAGCATCACTTAACATGTAATAAGCTTTCAATACATGTTGTTTATTTTACTGTCAGACAACAGTACTGGCTATTATAATAGTAGGTTGTGGCTATTGTTTTCATAACTTAAAATTTCACTGTAGGGAAACACCTATGCTGTTAAAGAAAAATACCACTAACAAATAGATGCCCTGAAGGTGAGTTTCTGCTAAACAGGTAGCTGAGTTCTGAGAATCTCAGGAAACTTATGAATCATTTCTTCTAAATTTGAAATATAATAGACCTGTCAAGCTGGGCTAAAAAAGTTTGCATTTCTTTTTCAAAATCTCAACTTTTCTCCAAGCAATAAACTCACTAGGAACAAACAAATTCTTCACAAATCCATTCAAGCTAAAAAGTGCTTTTGAGTATACAAGGAAAACAAAAACAGGTAGAGATAGACTATGACAATGACACAATAAACCCAACAAGAAAAAAGAGACAGAGAGAAAAATGTTTCCAAGATTAACATCTTTGAAAGATTTTAGCATGAGGTTTATAATGTGTATGTTTATCTGCTTTAGGTTAGAATTAGCTTGCTCTTCTTCACTGTACTTACAGAATAGAAGAGACCTTATATTTTCATAAAGCAGGCCTTATGATTTGCTCTCCAAACATCAGATGCTCAAAATATTATTTATTCTTAGAAATGTTTATGCAATTTTAAGGATAACATTCAAACTGTTCTATAGCAAATATGATGAGAGACTAACATGAGTGAAACAGTCCAGAAATAAGGGAAAAATTGTGATAAAAATTCATGGACTAGCCAGACACACAACAGTTCAGGGATCCTTTGTTTGATCCATATCATCATCATCATTAAATACTTTGTAAGTTCAAGTATGTACACTTTACTTCCTGGTAATCTCACTAAGAAAATATAAAGACACAAAATAATAGAAAGCACACAATAACAACAGCAAAAGCTACACACTTTTACAAGCAAAATTCATTAACATTATGCTTGCTTTCTAAACTTCTCATACGACCACAGCTCTCTGTTTCCACTGAAATTCCCTTAGGTGAGGAATATTTTATTCACCCCTTAAATTACTCTAAGAGCAGCCTGACTCATCCCCTCCTACTATGACGGGCAGAAAACTGGGAGTTTTTCTTTGTTTTCCTCCTGCTCCCTCATTCTAAGCATTGTCCTCTAAGGAGTCCTAGAGGAAGGAACATAAAGTGTTTGAATAAATAATGGCCAAAACCTTATCAAATTTGGTAAGATTTGCTCTACCAAGTAAGATGATAAAAAAAATAAAGAGCCATAGCAAATGAAGTAGGGTACCATTAGAGAAAATCAGTGAAATCCAAAGTTGGTGCTTTAAGAAGATCTAAAATTGTTGAACATCTGGATAGACTAATGAAGATAAAAGAGAGACAACAGAAATTAAGGAAACTAGACACGAAAGTGGGAACATGTTGACTCCAGATACGTTAAAAAGTTAATATGAGGTTATATAGAGCAGTGCTATGCTAATAAATACTACAACTTCAATGACAAATATACACTACTTAGTCAATGCAAATTATAACATTTGACCAAAAAAAGCATAGAAATTTGGATTACATCAGCTATTAGAGAAATTATACTTGTGATTTAAAAATATTTCTCCAAAGAAAATTCCAGCTTCACGTGTGTTCACTGGTTGGCTCCATCAAACATTTAAGGAAGAAACTGTATTGATCCTATACAAACTCGTTCAGATTTTAGAATGAAAACAAATACTTCTCAAATTATTCTGTGAAACTAGTATGAACCTGATTCCAAAACCAGACAAGAGCATTACTAGCCATATGTGTGTGTGCATATATATACATATATATAGAGCTATCTATATCTGTCTATCTATCTATCTATCTATCTATCTATCTATCTATCTATCTATCTATCTGTATCTATGTCTATCTACATATATATGGTTGTACATATATATGCACAGGCACATATATATAGTGATATATATGCTTGTGCATATAAATATTGCTATATATGTGCATATATATGCATGTTTATTTTTCGTTAGCAGCAATATTACAAAATATTTATTTATGTAGACAATTTTTATCAGGATATTGAAACAAATGCAGCATTACAGCTATAACTGAGGGCCCTAATTGCAGCTATAACTAAAGAAAAACCCAATACAGATAGCAGGCATTTGGTATAATTATCCCCTCTGAGAACTAGGAGAGAAAAATCACAATAAAATAATTATTTGTCAGAGCTGTGCTCTGACAAACCATATGCAGGAAAGAAGCTGCAGGAACAAAATATCCATGTAATTTTCACTTTTAAACTTTGAACTTTTGAACTCGCCTATAAAAGACTGAGAGTAAGTTTTTCTTCAGTAATAAATACAAGCATAATGAGCAAAACTTTCTACCTTGAACCAGTCTCAGCAACACCTTGGCAACATCGTAAGCTTCTAACATATGGTTCATTTACATGAAGAGCATCTTGGCAGAACATTTTAAAATATCCAAACCTCAAAGATGATGAGAAGACAAATAACCTGGCCCAGGAGGTGATTAATATCATTGCAGACAACCATGATTGATTGATTGTCAAATTTCTCCTGGTAAAACCTCAGTGCAAAGGAAACTTTTTTGTGTGTCATTTTGAATATTTTAACAGCTTCACTTTCATGGGTAAAATGATGAGTGCATTATAATTAGCACATATCCTTAGGTTAACTACCACGAAACTAACGGTAGTATACACTTTCAGAATGTAAACAACTAGATCTTGTTTTGTATCTTTTATTTAGCATTTTACAGAGATGTATCCTCATATCAAAATGTAGAGAACAATGTAAAAACCAGCAAATACCCAGATTCATCCATAAAAATGTTGGCAAAAGTATATATTCTAATTATGAAATCTATCTCAATCATGGGTAGAAATTCGTACTTGTGATAGATAAATAAATCCCCGCTTTGTATATTTATACAATAATTTAATTTTCACTATACTGTAAGCTTCTTAACAATGTTAATTATATACTTACCTATGGCACTGACTGTATGTGATGCCTCAGTTATATTTTCAATGTTGTATTTGTTTCAAAAATTTCCTAACAAAAAGTGTTTACAGAAATAAATATTTTGTAATATCGTTGCAAACAATATTTTCTGTTTCTCCCTTTGCAAACATAATTCAACCTGCTCTCAAATCAGCTACCTTAATTGTACTCTGCATAGATCAGATTCCCCACAACAAAGCATCATTCACTCCAAAGTATCAATAGTGCTGAGGTAAGAACCCTGCTCCAGGGTGACCGCCAAAAACAGGCTAAACAGATAAAAGGAGAGAGAAATAAAGTGCTTTATTAAACAAAAAGAAAAGAAACGAAAGAAAAGAGAAACAAAGAAAAGGAAAGAAAGGAAAAGGAAGAAGAGGAAAAAAAAAATAAAGTAAATCAAAGAATAAATACATTAATTCCCCAATGTGGAAATCAGCTCAGGAACCTCTGGGAAGTCTAGCCTGAGGTGAAGGGATGAAAAACCAAAGGTGGGAGAGGCTTTATCTGTGACCTGAAAAAAAATTTGTTTTGGTAG
The DNA here is from genome assembly GCF_057876585.1 of Rhinolophus sinicus. Lineage (NCBI taxonomy): Eukaryota > Metazoa > Chordata > Mammalia > Chiroptera > Rhinolophidae > Rhinolophus > Rhinolophus sinicus. The sequence goes on from NC_142515.1 coordinate 124,164,390, forward strand.
CGCAGTCCTGTTGCCCCGTGGGCTCGCATGTGTATACTGTCTGTCCATGGTGCTGGGCTGCTCACTTCTTGCGTCTGTGCTTGCCCTAAAGATATGCCTAGTAGAGAAAGGGAAGCTCCTGGGATCTGGCAGCTCGGTTTCAGATATGCCTAATGAAAAATTTCTCAACCTCAAGAAGTGTGTACAGGGGAAAAGGAGATGGCAATGTGCCCCCTGAGAGCCAAGGGATATATATTCAAGGCTTTCAGGAATGCAACTGAATTCAGTCAAAAGGAGAGACCTGCTGCTCAGACCTGCTCAGAGAACCCTGCAGTGATATGATCAGTTTATCAATTCCTGACTTTGGAAGGGAGGGAGGGAGGGAGGGAGGTGGGGGGAGGAGGGAGGATGGATGTCCATCACACATACACATGGCTGGCAGTTTATGCTGACACTTTTGGTTGAGAATTCAATTAAACAAATTCAATGTATGGATTTGCCATTAAGTTATTTAACACTTTCTATTGATAAATATTGAGACTGTGTCCAGTCCTCTGCTATTGAATCATAGTTTATATATTGTATTTAATTATAAATTGAGACTTCTTTTATTTCAATATCAGTTATCACATGTATACTTATTGCTATGTCAGAGCTATTTAGGATCATGAAATTTTATTCATTTAATTTTGTAATATTGAACATGTAAATTTGATATTGAATAATCCAATACTTACTTCTGATCTTTGACAATCTTCTCTATGAATGCTTTCATATTTTAATACGATAATGTTCCTTCTATGTTTAAGTATTCTGATCCTTTTTTTTAAATGTGTATATTCCTTTTAAATCTCCATTTCTTGTCTTTTGTTCAACTTTAAAAAGTATTTATGACTCCTTGATGGCAAATTTTAGAAATATTAGTGCTGACATTTTCACTCACCTTCTCTCTAAACAATTGATTTGTTTGAATATGATTATAACTTTAATTTCTTAAAACATTATTTTAATGTATTCGTTTTGTTCAATTTTAGTTCTATACAGAAATATATTCAGTGCCTATCAGAAAAAAAAAGCTTTTGGCATTCAGTTACTCAACTCCTGAATGATTTATTTTTATTCACCATGTAGTTAATTGATTTAAAAGTCAAGTATTTATTTCAAGAAAGTACTATGTATGCTAAATCCCCAAATATTTTTAAGTTTGGGGTAAGTCTTCATATTTCTTTACATGAGAGGCAAAATTTCATCCAAGTCAATTCACAGCAAGTGCATAGCCTGGGTTTTAGGCAGTAGTGAGAATGCAGTATAAAGAATGGCTTGGGACAAGTGTGTCTGAACAGAGGTTGTGAACATTCAGTGCATGCTATTAGTCTGTTTCATACATTGCAATCCACATGCCAGGGAGATGGACGAAAGAGCTGTGCATTAGTAAATATGCAGCACCCTTATTCTTCCCATTGGATTTGCTTTAAATAGAAAAGCAAAATCATTTATTTCATTAAAAATATAAATAGTTTTTAAGTCAGTTGTTAAAGAAAGAAAAATCAACCTTTTCTATTTGACTTTATTAGTCATATGCTTGTAAAATATGATAGGGGAAAAAATAAATGATCTGTAAAATGGCAGAACACGGCGTTTTAACTTGCAGTATATACATATAAGATCTTGTGAAATAATCTGCATTAAAAAAAATGTGGACACTAACAGACTCTTAGTGCCTATTGCTTTGTCAGACTCAGGGATAGCTATATACCCCGAATGTTTAATAATAATAAAAAAATCCCTCTCTAGAATTCCATTTGTGTAAAGTAACTTTATATTAACTCACACTGCTCCTGAAACACAGCTAATGCCATCCGTTTCTAATAGAAATACAACTGGGGCAGAGGTGGGATACATCACGGAGTGATTTAGAAGCCTTGTGCTAAGAAGGCAGGTGTCACTGTATTGTGCTTTTCTAGTTATCACAAAATAGGTCACAGAATGTGTTAACTGAGTGCCCAGCACTGTGTAAACTGGATGTGAAGTGCTCAGTGGGGTGCTGACATTTTGGGGAAAAAGTGTGTAGTCAATTTACCTGCCTTTGACTTGAGACTTCTTGCTCAGGAAGACACATGATTTCTGAGTCCTCTCTTGTCTAATGTAAATGGTTCATTTTTGGGGTGTTTGTGTGCATGTTGGGTACCCAGGATTATTTGATAAACCTTTTGTTTTCTTTTGCTTTTCCATTTTCCCCTTAATTTATGTAATGCTTTTATTGAAACCAAAATGGAAATCAGGACAAGGCCATCTCGTCTGCCAGTTCCTCTTGGAAAAAAATTATTATCCTTTCAATTGCTTCTAGAAGGCCTGACTGAACAGGGAGGTAGGTTCGTGAATGACTGATTAATGCGGAAGCTGCTGCTCTGCAGAACATATTGCAATACCAGGCGGATCGGAAAACACGTGCTAAATTATTGTTATGGTAATTACCCGCCACTGAATTTATCTTGCTGTTAAAAAGTAATAATAAAAATCTTGAATAGGTAGAATAATTACACTTAACTGCTGTAATTAATAAATTAATTTTAGAAAATGATTCATATCAGGAATGAATTATAATGACTGAAATTTAAAACCTCTATGCTCATACTGTCTACAAATTTTTAGCAAATTGTGTTTAAATCATTATTAAAAATAATATTTTTTTCTGGCTTAATTTTTTTTGTACCTTCGTTTTGAGTCTTGTAATAACCCAAATTTAATATGTAATCAATGTCTTCATGTTATAAGGATGCGCAAAACAAATACACATTCAGGAAGAGTTACACTCACTCATTCACAGGGACAATAGGGATTTACTGTATGTCCCCAGACACACGTACCTGCTTCAATACAATCACACACACAAGGCTGCACCACACAGAGCACATGAAAACCACTTCTATAGGTGGAGTCTCTCACTAAAGCTCATAGAAACTTCCTGAAGACTGGGGGAACTATCACTCAATACAAATCTGTAGATACGTTATCCAAAATTCCACAATAATAGTGAGTAGAATTTATAAACTAGTGAAGTAATTTTTAAAGCAATTTTAATTGAGTAAATAATGATCCCTTTATTCCCATGGCCAAAGAGAGTGTCTGGATTACCAACACAATTTTTCTCCCTTTCTCCCTCCCTCTTCCCTTTTTCTTTTCTTCTCTTATTGTATTTGTTTTTTCATTTATTTTTTTAATGCCAATTACAATCCCACCCAACACAAAGTGTGCTCTACTGTTCACTATTGAGATCTGACAAGTTTATGTATCAGAGAATGATGAATGCTGAAATAAAAGAGGAAATATGTCGAATACCAGTTTAATTTCCATTTAAAGTAATGTCCTCCGTACCTTTAAGAACGACTCTTTTCTTCTTCTTAATGATAATTTTTTAAGTACACATGGAAATGAAGTGAAATTGGGGGAAAAACATACAGTGAGGAGTATATGTTGACATAATACTATGTTCACTCTATGAATAAGAAGAGTAAAAAGAGGATGAAGGAGGAGGCAGTGAAGGAGAACAGAGGGGAGCAGGAGGAGGAGAAAGAAAGAACCAAGCCAAGGAATTGGGATGACAGGAAAGACATCACTTAACTGTGCATCAGACACTAAATCAATACAACATAGCATAAGTTAACATTGAGAATTAGACAGCTGATTTATTTAATATACCGGATAAGGGGGCAGGGGGTCGCAGAAGAGGCAAAAAGGGGGCAACCATATGGTGATGGAAGGAGAACTGACTCTAGGAGGTGAACATACAATGCGATATATAGAGGATGCATTATAGAAATGTACACTTCAAACCTATATAATTTTACTAACCAATGTCACCCCCAATAAAATAAATAAGTAAATACGCAAACAAATAAATAAAAATAAAAACCTAAAAAAAACCCACACAGGGTCATTCTGGATTCGATGAGCTATTTTGATACCTGAGATTCCCTAGTTTCTGTTTTGTTTTTAAACAAGCGAATATTTGTTCTACTTTATGTACATACATTCTGCCTTAGCAACTCACGGTTTATGTATGTGCATGTAATGAAAGTGGTAAAACTGGTCAATTTTTAAGCTAATTTATCTCTGACATTATTTTCCACAGCTCAATTTGGCTACATTATTTTTAAATGAGTTTCAAAAAAATGTTTTCCCTCCTCTTCACTTGTCATAAGTGAATGTAAAGTTATACTACGTATCACTAGAGAGATAATATGATATCAATTTTGTAAGAACTGTATAAAATAATATATTAATATATATTGTCTACGATAGAAAAAGTGTATATACATATAGATGTATTAGTCTATTGATAGCTGGGTATTTTTATTATTATTTATGTAGAAATCAGATCATTCTGACATTAGCCAGAATGATAAAAATCACTGAAATGACAATTCAGTGAAATTATTTAGACATAGTTTGAATCCTCTGCATCTTTTCCCTCTACAGAATGATAAGGACAGACTGCCTGATGTGCAGACTTAATCTGGAATTAAAACTGATCACTTTGCAAGACAACAAGGAAGATCATTTGTGTCCTTCATGAAATACCAAGATTTATGTTCTCCCCCTATCGTCACAATTTCATGATATCTCACATCACTGACATTTTCTGCAGCAAGCTTCTACTCAAGTGTATTTTAATTAGATATAAAGCTTTTATTTATGCATTTTCTCACTTTGAGCTCCTAAAGTACTATATCTGAACTCTGTTTCTGCCAACAGTAGCAAAACATGCGGCTCATTAGGTTATTCAGACCAAAGCAAAAGTGGAAATCCAACAAATTGAATAACAAAAAAGGTAGTAATTACTTACAAAAAGTTTAATTTTCTATTTAGTAGTTCTTTCCCTCAGAACTTCTGGTTTTATGTATTACCAAACCACTGACTTTCATCAAAAGCAATTCTAAACGTCCATTCCACCATGACACCGGAGAACCTAGGGAATGTGATCAAGCTTTCAGCTCTTTCATGCTGTGCTGTAATTCACTTTTTACTTTATAATTGCATTGGAGATTGAGAAATCTGGGTCTAAATATAATCTGTCTCAAAAACCTGACCATAAATCTTATTTTAAAAATAGTATAAATATAAACTCCTATACACCCCTTCTTAAGAATAGTTTGATATTTCTGAAAATCTAAAATTGTTGTTGCTTGTAAACGTAGAACATTTTAAAAATAAGTGAAAAGTTACAAATATATAAAGTGAATTGTTAGTATCTTTATGGGATACACACCAAATGTTACCTTCCCATATGGCTTCTTATGTTTCAGCGAGTTGGATTCTCCTATGGTATAATGCAAAGTATGCAAACTCTGCATAATTGAAAAGGAATTAATATATGGTACATTTTTATTATACAGGTTTCCAGCAGATGATCTCTATTATAATGTGGATTATACACAGCATCAAAGAGAAATAGGGATGCATCCTCATGTGTTTACTACCCAGTTTTCTGCTTTTTCCAAAGCAGTTATCAGTGGATGTTTACGTCTGACTACTTATAACCCTGTTCTTTCTGCAAATCAAGTAAATAAGCTCAGCCCCTTGCTGAACAAGTAGACCTTCAATTTCCCCTCAATTGAGTTTAATCTCTCTCTATTGCAATCTTATTGACTCTTATTGCAATAGTCTTAAATAAAGTGTTCTTGTCATTTTAAGCAAATGTTCAGTGTATTTTTTTCTTTTGCATTTCCCTGGTTGATTTCTTAACTTTCAGAATTCTGTACATTATAAAATAGTTATTTATGTCATTAAGTGTAGGGGTATTTTGTTATACAGCAATTGTAGCTAGAAAACTATTCTGTAAAAAGTTACCACTGCAACCTATAGTTGAAATAAAATATAAATAAAAAATATGAGAAACAATATTATTTCAATGCAGGTAATTAGAAAAAGAAAATTTTGAGAAATTTAAATTGACCTTATTTATATTAATGCCATAGTAATTTTTCCCATTGACTTTTTTTCAAGGTGTAATCAACATATAATTTATATTAGCTTCATAAATTACATAATGATTTGATATTTGTATGTATTGCTAAATGATTAACACAGGAACACTGATTAACACCCATCACCATACACAGTTACAGAATCATCTTAATTTTTCTTGTGATGAAAACTTTTTAAGATTTACTTCCTTAGCAACTTTGAAATATACAATACAGTAAGTGTCTATAGCTGCTCATTAAACTTTAACTACATAAATTTATCACCATTTATCCCCAAATGAAGAAAAGCCTTCACCTCCTCTTGCTCAGCAATTGCACTGATGATTACAGCGAGAGAACATTCATGACCAAGAAAACTGGAACCGCCACTGATCGTGTATCAAAACTGTTAATGCCAACTGATCCTTAGTCACTACAGTTAGATCCCTGGGTACCCTCATCATAATCTCCCTTTCTCAATCAGAATTTCAAACATTCTCCACTCTCTTCAAAGTTTCCTTTTTCAATTAACTCTCTTCTTCTCCTCAGAGTAGGTAGAAGCTATAAGACCACAATGTGCACATGTATCTGTTACTCCATTTCTCTAGTTGCAGTGAAAGAGATGCCATCCTCTATCTCAGGCCACTTTCTAAATCAACATCCTCCCACCTTTTCAGTGTGAGCTCACAATGTAATGGGGAGGCCGCCAGTAAGCAGAGGTAAGTTTATCTCCAAGATATCTATGTACACCCGTCACTAAATTTAATGGATTTTCTCCACTCTCATGCCACTTACCCTCTCAGCAGCACTTGAAAGTGTATATCTAAATATCTCTCATGAATTTCCACCTCCTACTCTGACTTCCCAGACTTTCATACATTCAGCTACTTCTACTCACTCTGGCAGTCCTATTTCCACACAGTGCTTACTCTATCCACCCTCAGGACTTCAGTTACCAACAATATGCCTAGATCTCCTAAAACCACATCTTCAGTAAAGACCTCTATTCAAAACTCCGGAAATCTATAACCAGTTGTCTACTGAACACATACACTCTTATGTCTCCTAAGCAAATGAAAAGCTGAAGGATGAGAAGTTTCTAGCACTAGCAAAGAGATGATTAGAAAATAGACAAAAAGAAGGAAAAGTGTTAAAAAGTGACCGGTGATACAGAAATTCCCTAAATGAGAATGAACTGCATGGCAAAACAATAAGTGAAATAGAGTCAGCAGAATCCATAATACGTCTCCTCAAGGGATGAACTGGGAATGATAGAGAAGAAGGATGCAGGTCAGTTCCTTATTCAGGACGTCTGTGGTGTTATTTAAAAATGAAGGAATGACAGGGGGACAATGTGGAGTAGGAAAACCAATAAGAAATAGTTTGTTTTATGAAATGTTATGTATTATATCTCCCTTATTACATGGCAGATTCTACGCTAAACTTTGGAGTATATTAACTCAATTCAACCCAGTGCTATTAAGTAGCAACTCTTATTATTCTCAGAGTAAAGTATTTGTGAAGAGGTAGGTGCTCTGCCATGGTCAAGTTCGTTCAGGAAGGAGTTATAAAAACTAAGGCTGGGATCTAAACACAGACATTCTGACTCCAGATTCCATGCTTTATTGTATATTTCTTAGTTTTAAAACTTTGGGCCTCTTGCATACCACTTTAGCATAAAGAAATTAGGGAGTTTGATTTAAATCACATCAAAGTGCAAAGCAAGGTAAAAAGGCAGGCGGGTAGAGAGAAAAGAAGGAATAGAAGAGGGAAGAAAAAGGAAAACAGGCCCAACTCTTTATCTGGGAGTCTACATAAAATGGGACTCCCTATTAGTTTCCTCAGATGCGGTTTCCTCCTGCTCTAGGAACAGTATGTGATTGTATGAGAAAAGCGTGAACTTGGGTTCGGGCTATATTTTATGTGCACACTGCCTTTGCAGAAGACAAGCTGAACAAACTCAGCCATGTTCCTTAGCCTGCATGGTATTCAGCATGACGATGAATACGAAACCTTACAGCAATCATCCAGCATACAGCCTGGCGATAGGAATTTAGTAAGAGTATGTTTTCTTCTCTACTCTGCAAACCATTCTCCGCCTGAATTCATTTATTCTGGAACCTTCTTTCAAGGTCACCCATCGACTCAGCCTTCACCCGTGGATCCTCAGGCCTTGCTGTGTCTCCTCCTGGGTTGGAATGGAGCACTGAATAAGAAACAAAGACATCTCTGAGAATATTCTGCCTCATTTCAAATATGTGCGCAGTCTAACAGATATAAAGGCACCAGTATGAGATACTTCTAAAAGAGAGGCAGAATAATGCTTTGCAGTGCCTCAGTTTCTTTCAATAGTGGCAAAAGAGACTTCATTAACTCACAGAGGCCATTAGTGTACTATTCAGTGAATTGTTCCATAATCTTGTTAGGGTGTATCCAAAGCAGCTATCCTTCAAAGGGAAGATAAAGTCCCTTCTTTTTTCTTTCTTTCTTTCATTTTTTTTTTTTTTAATTTTTATTGGGGAATATTGGAGAACAGTGTGCTTCTCCATGGCCCATCAGCTCCAAGTCGTTGTCCTTCAATCTAGTTGTGGAGGGCACAGCTCAGCTCCAAATCCAGTTGCTGTTTTCAGTCTTTAGTTGAAGGGGCACAGCCCACCATCCCACGTGGGAATTGAAGGGCAACACTGTTGTTAAGAGCTGGCGCTCTAACCAACTGAGCCATCCTGTCGCCCCTACAGAAGCTCAGCGGCAGCTCGTTGTCTTCAATCTAGTTGTGGAGGGCACAGCTCACTGGCCCATGTGGGAATCGAACCAGCAACCGTGTTGTTCAGAGCATGCACTCTAACCAACTAAGCCATCCGGCATCCTCAAGTCCCTTCTTTTGAAGCCTGGAGTGCTTAGTTAACTTCAGAGCCTGACTTATTTTAAATCTTATTGAGTTGAAGGATAAGGTTTCTTGCTATACTATTCTGAATCCAATGTTGTTTTCTTAAAAGAAAAAAACATAAATAAATAAATGCCAAGAATATCAAAGTTAAATAGACAGGGAGACAGAGAAAAGCAACTGTTCTATGATAAATGCAGTAGGTTATTACTAATATGATAAAAGTTAAGAAATCTTAAAGGGATCTCTGCAGGTGCTAATTTTACTACTTGAATGAAATTAATAAGACTCTCTATAAAACAGCAGGAGATCCTTAGATTACATGAGTAATCAGTGAGAAAATTTATTGTGGTTTCATGAAGCATAAAATGTTTGTGTAATATATGCAAAAGTGGTACTTTATTCTCTGCAGTGAACAATTCTCAGTCCTTATAATAGAAAAATATTTAATGGTTTGACATCTCTTGAGGCATAGTTTTTAAAAGTTGTTCAAGTGTTGATTAATTTGAATCAAGAAAAAATAACAAAGTTGAAATGCTGAGTCATGTAAAACTCTTGGACAATCTTATACATTAATATAATGACATACATTAGGGAAAAATGTTTTCTCTCTGAGATACAGGCCAAAGTCTAGAACAATTCAGAGCACACAGTTATGTCTCGGAAAACATGTGTTTAATAAATAATGGGGAAAGAAATGAATAATCAGAAACTAACTAGAAAGAATTGATCTGAAACCTGGAAAGGAATCGTTCATGAAGTAATGGGTATGTAGAATATATTATTTTTAAGGAGGATTAAAGCAGATAATAACTTGACTTTATACTCTAAACTTTAGAATATATATTTCACCCTTAACTGAATGTAATCAAGTCCTATAATGTAGTTTGGTTTATATTGCTGGAAAAAAATAATTACATATATATATGCCAAGGGTGCCAAAACAAATGCATACACATTTTAAGAAAAGAAAACAGTGTATTAGAATTGTAATACTCAATATATCCCGATAACAAAAGATGAATACAAAGTCATTGTGTACATTTTTTTGGCACCCTGGATCCATCCTCAGTTCTTTGCTGTGTCTCCTTCTGGGTTAGAATGGAGCACTAAATAAGGAACAAGGACGTATTTTAAATTAGAGGTTTATTTTGTTTGTTTTTTTCATATTTTCCTCAATCCAGTGCATTTCATCTACATGAATGTTCCTTGAAGTTCCTGTACTTAGGTTTTGGGTATGGAAGTCTTTGGAGAGAACTCTATACAAGGTTGACACAGTCACATATCCAGTTTGATGCTTAGTAAATACTGAGTGGTGATTTTTGTTATTATGTCCTTTTCCTTAAGAAAGAATTCAAGATCCTTCAAGACGATTTCAGTAAAAATGGTATACAAGTGAGTATCGGCATTGGGAGTCTAATCTGGGACTCTTTTTGCAGCTATAGCTTAGGATAATTCTTAGAAATACGAAAAATCGAAAATATGGATGGATAAGAATAGACATGATCATGGCAAACTTCACCAACATTGAAAAACAAAGAAAACATTTACTCTAATATATTTCTGGAAGGATTGTATACTGTTTGCAGATAACTATTAAGAGCATATTGCATATCAGGCACTTTTCTAAGACACGATCATACTAATTTATCTAATTTAAACAATAATAATTTCAAGAAGTAGGTATGGTTATTAACCTCATTTTATAGTTGAGGAAACCAAAGCACATTGGATCAAGTAGCCCAAGGCATTATTTGGTACAGTCAGGATTTATACCCTGGGTGTAGTAGCTTTAAATCCTGTTTTTTTAATCAGTATAATACACTGCGTTTCACCCAGTGCAACAACAGATATAAATATGTTTTCATTTAAAAGCATGTCTTGTGAACCAGTTATGTTCCTATATCTATTTGTGACTTATTTTAGAAAATCTCAGATTCTTTTCTACCTCCTTACTGTAATATATATATATACATATATATATATATATATATATATATATATATATATGTATGTGTATATACATATATATATATGTATGTGTATATACACATACACACACACATATATATACATATATATGTATATGTGTGTATATATATATATAGATATAGATATAGATATATTCTCTTCAGATTTCTCCAATGCCTCACTCTGATGTACAATAAAATTGCATCTTGTTACGGAGAGGGTTTACTGATCTAAATTGTTAAATCACTTTAAAACTGGATATTTTCAAGTAAAACAGGAAGAGAATATACGTGAATGAGAGAAAAGAGGTATGGTCATATGAGAAGAGCTCATGACAATCACAGGATATCTGTTTTGCGCTGAATTTCAAAATGCTTCTGATGAAAAATAATAAAATAAAATAGAAAGTTGCCCTAATAACCTATCGATCATTTATGGTAAATCATGCTTGTTTGAGTTAATCTTATATCTTTCTAGTATGTGGCTAAGTAGTGAATAATAGTTCACTATTAGATATTTACAACACAGATATGCCGAGTCTGTTTTTCATTATCATGAAATTTTTAATGCCCTAGTTCTGTGTATAAAGTTGATTTGTTATTATTCAAAAATATAGGTTCCGAACTTATGAATATTTGCACTTTGGGGCATATAACATTCATTGATTTGAGACATTGGATGTATTTCTTTGTACTTGTTATTTTAATTAAGTGACTGAAGATATCAATACAAAAGAGGAGACTTTGAAGTTGAACTGAATTAGAGCTAAGCCAAAAAAAAAAAAAAAATGATTTTAAAAATGCAAGCTCTAATACAATCCTCTAATCCAGCTGTTTTCTCTGAAGGGGCTTTTTAAATTTCCATATTAGAGATAGCTGCCAGATCTTTTTATATTGATGTATAAATGCGGATATTTTTCAATGATCAGACTTATCTTGTCTGACTTAATCAAAGAATCATTAAACATACACATATATGTGTGTATATATATATTATACATCTCTGTGTATATCTGTCTATATCTACATCTGCATCTATATCTATATCTCTATATGTTATCCATCATCTGTGTAACTGAACTATACAAACTGTTTTTACCTGTTTTCTCTTGATTCAATTCAGGCGCCTAATGTTTGGAAGGTAATTTGGTACTCAGGCTGGACCCTTAATAGTGAATTAGGTCCACTCATCAATTTTGCAATTTCAGACCCCCAGTTTTATTAGTTCACCTATGAAAGATCATACTCTCAAGATATTAATTCTTATTTCAATGCATGTATTCAAAATGGGATATATTTACGGCATGGTAAATGAGTATTTTTGCTCATAGCACTCCCTTCTGTTGGATAATTCTACTCAAGGGGCATATTTCTGAGTCAGAAAGAAACTTAGAATAATAGTAAACTAGACTTAAACATCATTAGGAATATTACAGAAAATTTACAGCCGAATTACTTAATTCAATACATTTTTTCTTCTTTTTTACCAATAATCACTGTGTGTCTTCTGGGTTCTAGGAATCGTCCTGGGAGCTGAAAGGCAGAGGTGCAATATGTATTCTCCTTGCCTTTATAGTGTTTACAGACCTATAGGGAAGCCAGATCATATATAAATGCACTCTACGTTATGTAAAAGTGCAGTAGATACTTTAGATGGTGGTGAGGGAAACCTTCTCTGAGGAGATGTCTATTAATCAAAGAACTAAATGGGGAGGGGGAAATGTCATGTAAATATCAGCAGGAAGAAGACTCCCAGTAGGAGAACAGCAGTAGCAAATACCTTGAAGAAAAAGTAAAGAATAGGAAGAGGGTGAGAAGTGGTAAATGAAAGAGAGTGGGGTCGGAAATGATGTAAGAGAAGTACCTGGGAGCCAGATCACACAGGCACAGTGGGCCATGTTAGACTTTCATTTTGATTTTGAGTGATTGGAATTCATTTAAGAGTTGTAACCAGGACTATGATATGATTTAAATTTGTAATATATCATACTGACTGCTGTGTTGACAAATCATTGTATGGGAGGAGTGAGGAAGAAGGAATACCAGAGGAGTGGGTATCATAGACTAGGTGAGAGACTATGGTGGTTTGGACCAGAGGGACAGTGGGGAAGTGATGAGGGGTAACTAGATTATTAGCTTAACCCAATAGGACTTGCTGATAAATAGGATGTAAAGTGTGATAAAAACAAAGAATAACTTAACAATATATCATCGGATTTGGAGCAATCAGGTAAATAGTATTGACATTTACTGAGATGGTGAAGAGTTAGAGAAGATGGTTTGAGAGGGAAATCAAATGTTCTGTTTGATCTTATGAACTCTGATACATTTATTAAAAATTAAAATGGAAATGACAAATAGGTAGTTGGATGCATGAGTTCATCAGAACAGTACTGCCTTGAGATAAAATGTCATCAGCGTATAGAATTTACCTAACGATATGGGACTTGATAAAATTATCTAGGGCAGAAATGAAGCAAGAGGGAAAATATTAAAAGCATTTTTGCTGAAGGGGGAAACATGATGAATATTGCATATCCAGAGACCAGATAGTTTTCAGTGGAGAGTGAAGATTAATGTGAAAATATAAGATACTATTAACAAAAATAGAGAATGTAGGAGCAATAGATTGTTTGGAAGGCTAAGGTAGGATGTTGGATGAACTAATAGCTTATGCATGTAATTTAAAACAAAATTATTGATTTCAATAAACAGTAAAACATAATAGTAGTGTTATGCCGAAGGCAATTGAGAATAGAAGATTATAGGGAAACAGTCTGGGAGTATCTGTAGATGTGGAATCCATCCTCATAGCATGGGTAAATTCCAGAGCTTGAATAAACCCCCACAGGTAAGAAGCAGTACTTGACTTTTTATTAGTATTTTTTAGATTTTTGTTGTTTTCATTGCTATGAGGATTGAGGGGCTCTCTCACAAAGACAGCAGGGCCCTAAAGGGAAATTGTTGAAATAACTGAGGCCATACTCCTCATAATATTGTTTAGCATTTATAACTATGAAAATTTAGGCTAGGAATAGCCCAAAGGACACGAAGCAGTAACATCCAAACTGGTTTAGTCTTCCATTGTAGTGTTCCTAACATCACTTTCTATGTCTATATTAGAAACAGTAAAAGGTTAGGAGAATAAAACCAAAATGAAACATACGAAAATCCCATAAAACTCTGGGGAATCCCCTTGGAAATAACAATATCTTATAAATATTTTACCTTAAAGGTATTTCCTTTACCTTACTATTCCTAGGTTCACGTACATATTTTCTGTTATTTTATGCTCTCCCAAGCTAAACCCATGATAATTTTTACTATTTGACATCATTTCTAACTTACTTTGGTGGATTGTCTTTCTAAGAAGAGCACTCCTGAGCCTCTGCAACCAAGATGTGGAGAGAGAAGGGACCTTCCAAGTGAAGGAAACGGTTTTGTAAATGTTGGGTCTATTGTCCACAATGGGCAAAGTGGAGCAGCATTCCTTGACAAGTTCAGTGCTCAACTTTGTATGTTTGAAGAGTGCTTCTTGTTAGTCTTTCCTTTTAGAGTCAGAGTTAAGGTCAGAGTAGCAGGTGAGATGTTCATGTATGCATTGCCTTTTAGAAGGTTTAATGTATTTACCCAGATGAGAAACAAATTTAACCACATCCCCTCCTCTGTTAATACTTGGTATGTTTAACGCACCCTAGGCCACTTTTGGGTGTATTATGTAAAGGGTATTTTACCTGCAAATGTAAAGGGTAAAATCACATTATAGTCACACGGTTATTAGTAACTGTTGACTTTCTAATTTTTCTGTCACTTTGCTGCTGATGGACACACAGTAAGCTATGATGATTCCATGTCTAGGCCTCGGTCAGCAGTATCAATTATGGAATAATTTACTCTCAGAACTTAGTATGAGAATAAAATATGTACAGGAAGAGAAAAAAGGAAGGGGCCACATATGGCTAAAGTTTATTACTGATACTGAATTTCAAGGTGATTGTATTAGTTTCCTAATGGTGCTGTAAAAAAGTCACCACAAACATAGCATCTTAAAGCAACACATGTGTATTATATTAAAGTTCTGAAGGTCTATAGTCTGCAATGATTCTCAGTAGGCTAAAATCAAGGTATCAGCAGGGACGTGTTCCTTCTAAGGGAGAATGTATTTCCTTATCTTTCCTAACTTCCAGAGGCTACTTGCATTCTTTGGTTCTTAGCAGCATTGCTCCAAAACTCTGTTTCCCTCATCACAGCTCATTCTCTGACTAACCTTCCTGTGTCTCTCTCATGAGGATACTTGTGATTACACTTGGCCCACCCAAATAATCCAGAATCATCTCCTCATCTCAATGTCATTAATCACATCTGCAAATTTGCTTTGCCATGTCATATGACATATTTCAAGTTCTAGAAATTATCATCTACACCTCTTTGGGAGAACTTGACAGCGATTATTCAACCTACCAAGATGATTGATCATTAAGCCATAGTTTGGAACTCATGACTCTGGCTGGAATCAGAATCCATCCACTATCTTGATATCATATAAAATTGAAACTTCACACAAATACAAATAACCCAAAATCATTCCGTAGTTTTAAAATCAGACTAAAATACCTTGTGATTATAAATTGATCTTGGGAATAATTTCATCAAAAATGACCTCTCAGAAATTATCAGGTTATTGAATGTATTTCAAAACAATGCAAAAATATTTCCTAATATTAAAGCAATATTGAAAAAAAATCACAGAGGTTAAATAATATTTTCACATAAGTTATCACATATCCAAAAGATTTTCAAAAGAAATATAGGCCTTACTTTTATTCTCTTGGAAGCCAGAATCTAGAATATGATTAGTTAATCATTAAAAAAAAAAAACAGTACTTGAGAAAGAAAAGTATGTATGTGAGTTCATAGCACAGGTTTATTTACTTATTATATAAGATTTAACTTCATCTTCCTATGTCTATGGAATAAGTTACAAGAAAGGATGTACTGTTTTCAAGGAGAAGCTATTTTGAACACCATAAATATATGTTTACTAAATCCCTTTTTAAATGGAACCCATTCTAATAAAGCCCTTTACATGAACTGTACTAATAATATTATATAGGTGAAAAGCATCATCATTCAAGCTATCATAAAACAAACCCCAGCTTCAAAATGAAAGTGTTACCATATTCCTTAAGACTTTCTGTAGCCCAATTCTGTGCTGACGATGGGGACAGTAGATTCATAATTCAAAATGATCTGAAGAAAACAGGAAGAAGATCTGATCACACAGGGATGAGCGACATTACAACACAAATGTGTTATAATGTTACTAAAAAGGCTTATTATAATTTCTCAGCATTATATCTATGAATAATATTGGAGCAAAAACTCAAAATGTATGAGGAACCTTTATTATCAATACGACTTTTAAGATACAGCTGTATTCCATGTTTTGAACACAAGTAATAGTGCTATTAGCTGGATGCATTTATGCTTCTCAGTGGTGTGAGAGGTGCTGTCAGAGGAGAGGTGGTTGACTCTGGACTTCCGCAAACCTGGCAACTAGAAACGTGGACATATTCTAGTGATCACGGGCATTTTATAGATCTGTGATTGCCTCTGGAGAACTCTGAGTCAAAAAGCCCACGAACAGATGGTGTTAAGGCATGAATATAATATTTTCATCACCAAGGGATAAAGTTTGGGTTTTGAAATCATTCGTTTGCTAAGAGTACACTTACGCTATTTTCTTCAGACCAATACCCCAACATGTCAGAGAAAAGAAGAAACTAAGCCTCCCTGATGAAAATGAGCATGGCATATGCTTTTGCACTACCCATTGCTCTGTGATGCACCCATGTGTGCTTTCGGAAAATGCTTTTACAAATTGGCAGGAGTGAAAAAACATAATGTATAGAGCTCTTGAATGATTCCTGGCAAGAGGCAGATGACATCTGTGTCAGAGAAGTTAGAAGAAGCTTTTTGCACGCTTTCTGGTGGAGAGCAGGCAGGATCTCTCAGAACTGAAAATCTCATGGGCCGATTTAGAGAACCTTCAGAAGACAGACTTTGCTCTCTTGTTTGCCATGTATCACTAGATGTTACACTTTGCATATTGATGTCACCACGGTTGATGCAGTGTGTCCTACTAGGCTAGAAGAAATGAAGAGCTTCCCATCAGACAAGAGACCCTGACAGAGCAGAAATGAAAAGACAGGGGCTGGGTGCTTCTAGTTCTAATGATATCATTGTCTCTAGGAATGGATTTTATGAGTTTTGGTCTCAGACCTCCAGAGGAAAAACTATAACCCAAAGTATAAGTAATGTTCAAGCAACTAATGAAATATACAATTGTATAAAAGAGACTGCTAGCTACATAAGAAGCTATTTCTGCATTAATTAGAGGGAACTTACTAATGTTAAACCATAATTCACATATGCCTCTCCTGATTCATTTTTCTGTTGTTCCAATTTCTCCTATCATGTCACGTAGGCAGGACTAAGATTAGTGCATCACTGTTGTTTGGTTCTGTTGACTAATTACTTCATAAACATTACTTTTAGAGAGCATGTACTATATGTAATCTTGAACTGCCTCATAAAAATGGCCTATTAATAGAACTATAATGAGAAATGACGTTAAAGAAAGCAAAATCAAAACAGCAATGCTCCATTTCCATCTGTTATACAAGGATATGCAAACATTGATCAGTATAAACATTTTGCAAGCCCAGTTTTATGCTCTTTGAAATATGTATTTTTGAAAAATACTCATGACTTATCTTAAGAACCACTTAATTGAAAATCTTTTATGATTGCAACTTTTAACAAACACAAATATTAGTGTAAATAAATTACTATTTTTTATAAAATGTTGTAGGCTATATATATATCCTTGAGACCACTATGGCTAAAGCCATCTAAAAAAAAATTAATTGTATAGTTTTAAAAATTAATGTGTCTATCAGTTGAAGAGTGATCAGTATACACAATAATTAAATACATCGAAAAGATGACAACTGAAAATTAGAAACTGTAATCCCTATTCATGTCTATGTATTTCTATGCATATATATACACACGACTGTTTGCAAATAACGTTAATCATTTTAATAAATATTGTAACATGATATTACTCCATGATGAAGTCTTACTTTTTCCTGATTGTCTTCTATTAATGGGCAATGTTGAGTCCTGGATAAAGGCATGCGTCATTTTTCTTTCTCATAGATGTTACCACCAGATAAATCCTATTCCTTACCATAAAGGAAACCAAATTTGATATCTCATTCTTTGCCATTTGGATTTATTTTTCCATAGTCATTTATGCTTTAATGTTTGCCAAAGATTGTTATTTTATGATAAATGGCTAAAGATGCAGGTTGTTTTTATACTAAAGCCATGCGTTAAACAATTACAAAAAATGTGAACTGCATTTTAAAAGATATCTAAAATATTAACGTGCACTATTGACCCATATACATTTTATTTTCTACATATAGAAATAGTGTGTAATATTTGGAAATGAAAAGCATCTTAGGAAGGGAACAGGAATTCTAGATAAAAGTAGCTGAGCTTAATTTAACATGCACTAGACTTCCCAATTAAAAATTTCACATTAGCATTGCATTTAAACAGTTAATCACCTGGTAAGACATACCCAGCGATGAGAAGTTGCAGGCCTGAAAGAGACCCTAAGGCCTGCATCTGGAAAGGGTGTTTTTAAAACTACTTCATTTCATTTGGAAAAGAAAGTGCTACACTGCCACCTTCTGACAATGACTTTCTTTATGGTCAGAAAAATGTCTGCTGTAAATAAACTGCATAGGTGATTTTGGTATAATTAATCTTTTTAATGCAGAAAAGGTTAGAATATTTTATATTTCTCTTTAAAAAAAAGTCATTGGTGCTATTATGCATATGCAAAATAATTTCAACTGCATATATGCAAATTATGCAAAATAACGTATTAAACAACCATGAACCTACTATCCAAGTTAAGAATGAAACATCATGAACAATGTTGACGCTGCCTGCATGCACTTCTGCAATCCTAAATTTAAACTTTAACTCTGAAAATTAACCTTTTTTTTCTCTTATGGATGCTATTAGAGTGACCTTCATGCATGTATTAGTTTTGTAGCCTGTTTACTTAGCATTTCTGTGGCTCTCTGTTGCTGCTGACCTATTTGGCACACATATGGTTCAAAATACCTGAGGGTGTTTTCATAGGTAGATTAGCTTTGTCCTTTATCTTTTACTACATTGGGGGGAAATACTTCATTTATTTAACAAATATTTATGGGACACCTATTATGTGTCAGTTTCTATAGCAAATAGAACAGATCTAATGCAGAACAAGATGAAATCATCGTCTGCCAACTGGAGAGTTTTTTAAGGAACTCAGGGAAACAACCAAACAATTAAGTTCAGTTAGATAAGTGCCGTAGTTAAACTAACGCAGAGTTATCTTTCTTATCCTG
Source organism: Rhinolophus sinicus (assembly GCF_057876585.1). Taxonomy (NCBI): domain Eukaryota; kingdom Metazoa; phylum Chordata; class Mammalia; order Chiroptera; family Rhinolophidae; genus Rhinolophus; species Rhinolophus sinicus. Next base: position 124,183,666 of record NC_142515.1, read on the forward strand.
GCTGATTGTTAAGAACATGAGGGTACTGCAGACACTGACGGAGGATCTGGTCAGAACGGTATCTTAATTAAATAATGGATTGGCTCAAGACACTGTCACTGGGTCAGCAATATGACTGAACCTAGGATTTTAAATCAAATGTCCTGAGAGGAATTCCTTTTTATCACAGGTCACTTAAGTAAAGTAATAGTAGATGTCCTGTAACACGCAATATTGTTTCTCTAATAAAATTGGCAAATGTTATTGGCTATAAGGTTCATAAAGAAGAAATACTTAGGAGGAATATAGTTGAAAACGGTAATAGTTTCCTTTTATAAGAAAATAATTCTAAAGGCTGAGATGATACATTTTGTGTATAAATATCCAGGACAAAAATGATGGTGACTTAATAATGTTCTTCGTCATTCCCCTTAGAATTTTGAAATAATAAATATCAAACTGTAATCTCATTATAAAATCAAAATATTATAAAAATAAAAAGCAATTCATATGAACATGAATTGAAATAACTTATTTTCAATAAATTGCTTAGAAATACTAAACTGTATTTAAAAATATTTGATTTAACTGGGAACCACAAATCATACAATGTGGTGAGAAAAGTAAGTTTCTGCAACTTTAGTAGGTAAGCATGTAAAATGGGTCAAGTTTGGAAAAACAACCAGGTATCTCTCTTTTAATTCTGTATGCTTGACTCTGCATAAGTTTACATACAGATATGTTCTGATGTCTGTTGTCTTAGCTAGAAAAATAAAGTCTCAACAATTATTTTTCTTGCTTTCCATGAAAAAAAAAAAAAAAATTCTCATCTTAATTCACTGGAAGGGCACTGAAGTATCTCATAGCTTTCGGAAGCCATTTTGTACCCTGTACTTGTATGAGGCTGTTCCTTCCAGAGCTGCTCCAACATGGTGGGTCCTGATTAGTTACTAAGGAAAATGTCACTTTTCTCTACATCCAAATGATTCCTTTATTTATATCTCCATACAATTTCACCCTTAACCAGCCATAATCTTCAGTAATCCTGGATTTATATATAGTGTGTGTGTTTGTGTGTGTGTATATATAGTATTGTGTTTTTTTCTGACAAAATTGTTATCTGATTTGGATATCGCATGGATATTACTTTCCTGAAATCCACTGTCTACACAATAATGGGATCACCCTCATTAAAGCACATTTAGTGTCATTTTTAATTGTTAAGTAATAAAATTAAATTATATCATATACAAATATAATTGCTCTGTCCTATATTGCAATATCTTTCTCTGCAACTTATATCTAGTCTTTACACAACATTACATGATTTGCCTTTTCTACTTACATCCCTTTTAATTATCGCTATTCAGTTTCATTCCTCTAAAAAGTGCAGTTCTTTCATTTACAATCTTCACTTGGAAGTCTGTTTTCCTTCTATGGTCTTTTTAGTTCCTCCTTATTACTTGTCATCTCTCTCATCCCCCTAACTCTCAATGGAACTTAGAAAAGCATGTCATTTTTAAAGGCAAGAGCAAACATAAGCAAGGCATTTATATTTGAATTATTTAGTGCTTGAAATATTTTTCAGGGAAGATAATAGCAGGTATTGCTCCTTCCAGACAATTAGTAATTTCTATTTGAAAGACAAGTCTGCACCAAGGTGCATATTGCCAGTTTACTTATGGTGGTATTTGGACAGATTATTGACAGGACACCCAACAGTCTCTGCACTCAGGCATCAGAGAGAAAATGACGGCATAATTTACACTGTGTGGATACTTGGTTGTTGTTGCCTTTGTTTATGAATATATAATTTAGTGCAGAAAACTTGGCTGGAGTAAAATTGTCATACAATGATTTGAAAATTTTTCCAATACATGATTTCAGGCCATTTACAGAGACTGAAATAAAAACAACTTGGAAATATTATCAAGTCCCTCATTTTTCTTTTACTCAAACAGGATTGGCATTGCACAAGCTTAAATGATGCCCCTAACTACATCATAAATTACATTTTCCTGTGAATTAAACTGCAAGGGCCTCACCTAGCAATATTAGAATTGTTTTTTCTAAAGTATTAAAGGTTTTGCTGTCTTCAGTAGTTCCTGACTAAAATGCAGATACTCTACGATTGGAAACCCCTTAACTCAAAAGTATTTAACATTTTAGGGAGCAGAAGATCACGCTGACCTCTGACTGGGAGTAGGTCACTGATGTCAGGGGTGGAAAAGAGGGTAAGAGTGTTGCGTGCTGGGGAAGAGTGAGGCAGCCTCCTAGAAATGTCAAATTGCCTTCCTACAGATTACATATGCTGTATCGATGTATTTAATCATTGCTGTTAATCTAGATTTTCTTTAATAAATGGGGTTAAGGCTTTTCCTCTTATTTTCCACAGGTTCTGGAAGGAGCAAAATTTAACCAATCTGATTTATCCCCCTGCCAGTCTGAGCTAGAAGTGACATGTCACCGAATCATTAAATTTAGATTGCTCATTCATTTTTTAAGTAATATACATACTGAAATGAGTGTCTAGTAAGAATATGCTTATTACATCTAATGGTGGTCAAATGCTTGTATATAAACTAAAGAAGTCAATCTGAGAGATACATAGATTCATCCTTGTAAATAAGCTGGATCTCACCTGATCTTTTCAAAGATAAACTTTTCCCCTTTCCTTGTGATTGCAAAGACAGATTTCTTCACAAACTACACACTCATTTTTACTTAATAAGTAATGTCTGTATTGCTGGTTTATAGAGAATCTCACTTATTATTGTCTCTGAATAATTACATATATAGCACAGCCTAACTAATTTGTAAATATTGTGAAATTTTGAATTAAAAATTACGTTTCGATATGAATGTGTGCATGGAAGCAAAATGACCTAAGCAAGCAAATTGAATAGTGAAAGAAGCCAGTCTAGGTGTGAAATGTAGAAACACGTCAGTAAAACATAGAGCACTACCTAGATTTTATGATTCTCGCTTTTGTAGCAATAATTAACTTACGTTACACATCATTAATTAAAACAAATCTTTGTTAATAAGGAAAATAAAGGTTTACTAAGAATAAATACTACATTTCATCTAAATTACAACAAGCAGAAAACCTGACTCATAATGTGCCAGAAATAGTACTAATACCCTAACACATGTTAACTCACTTAATCTTTTAAACAACCGTATAGAGCAAATATTATTACCACCCTCATTCTGCAGGTAAGAAAACTAAAGAACAAACAGCTTAAAGAAAACATTCAGGGTCATATGGCTACCAAGTATCTGTACCACCATGCACACCCCAGGCAATAGAAAAGCAGAATTAGGCTTTCAGATCTATCTGTGTTTGTTCTTATGGTTGCTTTTAATTACTGTCTTATACTACGTTGTACTCACTATAAATCTATATTTTTTTTTAACAATAGGAATTAATCATTGAGCAGATAACTCAAAAATATGTCAAAGGAGTCATTTCCTCAGCATTTGAGGTGAAAGAAATATCAGTTGTAAACATTGTCCTCAAAGTTTGTGAAACACACCCAGATTTATTTTATTTTTCGTTTTATTTTAATTAAGCACTACATAATGTACTGTGTAACTCCCTAGCAGGGTAGATGGGCCTGAGCAATAATTAATTCCAGGGACCAATCTATGTCATTCCATGGGCCTCCACTGACACAAATGATGGACAGCTCTTTTCTCGTGCCCCTGTTAGTGAACCTGTAGATGTATGGAGCGGTTACTCCAGGGATGAGCAAATTATAACCACCACAGCAATTCCAGGGAGAACATCAACCATGCACATGTGGTAAAGCTACCAAGCTAGATTTCTTAATCACTGAGAATTTAGAAGCGTCATTCCTCAGAGATTAAATAATACCATCTTAAAGTCAAAAGGACACAGTGAATAGTGATTAGCTCAGAACTGCAATAGGTAAGGAAAAGTACAGTATAGGAATAGATGAATCAGAAAGGAAATTAGGCTTTACAATACGTGAGTTCATTAAAATGAAGAACTCTTAAAAAAAAAAAAAACTATTTCAGGAAATTATATTCTGGAAATGATATTTTTCTCCAACTATCTGTGGACCTTAATTCTTGCAATTCATGATCTTGTTTATAGTTGAAAGAAGATTGGTGATGGGTATACTTGAATTACTGAACATTTGCCCTGTTTTAAAAATTTAAATTAAATCTTCAAAGTACTAGATTGATATTGGGCAATACATAACAAAGAAAGATTTGAAACTATGGGGTAGAAATTTCTTTTCTGAAACTAGAAAAGACTACAGGAAAAGTGGGCTGTAAAAATATTATAAAGTTGCAAGTATCCAGAGTCTGAAAAAGTCCAGTCCTTAAAAGAGTCCCTAGTGTCTGCATTGGGAATTATCATTAGATTTTAACCTATAGGAAATGTTTTTTTATTGTTGTCATAGAAAAGCTTAAGGTGCTAAAAACAAAACGAAACAAAAACCAGGTGGCATGGTGGATATTTAAGTGGGGTTCATGGAAGAGATACAAGGTCTGACAATTAAGTTTGCAAACTCATCCTAGGAAAAGTACTACATACCTCATTGCTGAATATCACTAAAGTCACCTTCAAAGTACTTGTCTTGGGAAGCTACGCACTAATGCCAAAGCAATTTTGGAACTCTTTTTCTGCAATGGCCATCAGAGCTATCATTGTATTACCATTGATGTCCTGAATGTCATCAAAATGCCATCCTTTCAATATTTCCTTTATCTTTGGGTAAAGAAAGTAGTCATTGGGAGCCAGATCAGGTGAATAGGGATGGTGTTCTGATATAGTTATATGTTTACTGGCTAAAAACTCCCTCAGAGACAGTGCTGTGTATTGTTGTGATGCAAGAGCCATGAATTGTTGGTGAAAGTTCAGATCATCTAACTTTTTCATGGAGCCTTTTCAGCTCTTCCAAATAGTCAACTTGGTTAACTGTCCAGTTGGTACCCATTCATAATGAATAATCCCTCTGATATCAAAAAAGGTTAGAAGCATTGTCGTGACAAAGTTTGCAAACTTACTTGTCTGACCCTCATATGTAATGCTCAGCAAACACGGCACAGTATGCCGTACTCTTCCCGCCTCCCTGGTAGCCAAGCAGGAGCCACATGACCGGCTCTAGCTGACTGAGATACTAGTTGTGTATGATGTCTCTGGGCAAAAGACATTCTGAGTTGCTAGGCAAGCTCCATCTCTTTCTTACAGTTCCATGGAAAATTTAGAAGCCAAATTTTACAGATGATGCACTTTCTATGAAGGCCTGCATCAGACTTTATGAATATGTAAATCTGTTAAGCCACTGAGATTGCAGAATTCGTTTATTGTGCCTGTTTGTCTTAGTTATTCTGACAAATACAGGTGCATATATTAACCAGAGACCCATCCGACAACAGGGAGATGATACACTGTCTCTCGAGAGGAGAGATTTTTGCAGGTGACAATTTGAGGGCATGACAAAGAGCATCTTGGAGAAGCATGGAGTCCAGAATGGAGTCAGTGCCGCAGAGCTTCAGGCAAAGAGTGAACGAGAAAACTTAAGTTGCCTGACTTCTATTAGTGAGGACGATTTGAGAAGAATCACAGTAGGAATATGATCAGAATGCAGAGGTCAGATACTAGATGACAGCGTGTTACCAGCTCTTGCATCTCATCGCCCGCCTGCATTTCCCAGTGGGGAAAAGCAGGGATTGAATCAGAGCCTATTCAATCCTCTAACTGCCCCGCCCCCAAATTTGTTTCCAGAGTGCCAGTGTTGGCCCCATACCATGACTATCCTGGCAACACTCCCAGAGCATTTTGAAGACCTCAGAATGGGTGGACCAAATCGATTAACAAATTCTAGTCTTCCCGGGATTTTGATGAAAGTTGAGGGTTTTTTTTTGTTTTGTTTCAGATTTGATAAAAGTACACACAGGGCTAACTGAATCATATTCTTTCATAGGAAAAATAGAGGCATGTGGAAGAAAGAGAACTGAATTCTGATGCTGATGTTGACCTCCTAACTGTGTGTGTGAGAGTGTGTGTGTGTGTGTGTGTGTGTGTGTGTGTGTAGTTCTTAGGTTCCCACAAGTAACTTTTAGACACAGCTGGCTAAAGTAGGCATAGACAGAGAAAGAGATAGGACATATGAGGGAGAAGTTAAAAGAGATGGCAGAAATACATAGCATGTGTTTACTGTGAGTGCCAGAAGGAGAAAAGAGAGGGAAGAAGCCAGAGAATTTCCATAATTTGAGAGACACTAATCCTCAGATGCAAATGGCCCAATAAGCCCAAAACAAAACTTAGAGAGCAAGGAAGGAGAAGGAAGGAAGGAAGGAAGGAAGGAAGGAAGGAAGGAAGGAAGGAAGGAAGGAAGGAAGGAAGGAAAGAGGGAAGGAGGGAAGGGAGGGGGATATGTCCCAACTTAGACACATCATAGTAAACCCACAAATGGGAGAGAAAAAAAGACAGTTATATAACTAGATGAATATTCCATGTCCTAGAAAACAAGAGAGGTAATCTCAGAATAGCCATAGCATCGAGGTATTTCTATACTGTGCCTGGGTCTGAATTTCTAAAGGTGACTGAGTGATGACGTGTAGTGGTCAATACCATCCAAAGCAAAGTTTAACATTTCTCATAGTTCCCCTAGAACAAGAGGCACAACTAGCCATGCAGGGCCATAGGAAAAACACCAGACTTGAGTCCGGAAGCAGAAGCAGGAGCAGGGGAGAGCTTAGTCCAGTAGCCTTTATTGGGTGCCCTTGGGAAAAACAAGGCACGATAAGGGAAGGATTTAGGACTGGCTAGTTTGAACAATTCCAGTGGGCTTTGGCCTATTGGGGTAACCGCTAGTTGCCTGGTACCTGGCTAAGGCTGGGAATACCGCTTTCTGGTGTGTACGGCCAGATGGAGTAGTGTGCTCTGGATTGGCTAGTTTACCTATCAGACATGCTCCTGGCTGGGCCCTTTGTTATCTCTAAGAATTCATTAGCCCTGGGAAGGGCAGTCTCTCCATAATCAGAAAGGTGTTCTTAAGATGTCAAAACATCGTAATACACAGAAAATAAAAACATGATTCACAAAATGTATCTGTTGAATGCATATGAATAAATTACAAAGGAAGCATCATGTCTACCCAGCAGACACCTCTATGTGGGGAAACACCTGTGCAGGGAGCATTCACTGGCATCCAAACTACATCCAGATGGGTGGGGCGGGTTCAGTGTGGGGCTTCCTATCCCCCTCCACCTCTAGCCTTTGCTCTTGCCAGGTAAGGAGTGTCGAGGGCTCTCTTCCCCTTGCTTGCCTAGCCATTTGCTCCTTTTCTTGTAAAACGGGGCTGGGGGCAGGGCAGGAGGCTGGGGGCGGGGCAGGACCCTCAGCATGAAGTGTGAGGGTCAGGCTCCATCAATGCAACTTTCATTCGCACAATTCCATTGTGAAGATAGCTATTAAAATGCCCTAAAGATGTCTGCATGTGTATGTCACACACAGCGATACTGTCGGTGCTAATGCAGTAGCTGGTGAGTTTGTAGTATCTAGATTTATTCTTATTATCCTGCAAGTCGATGCAAGATTTCGGACACAGGGAAAGATGAATTATTACATAGTACAAGAACTGCACCATTTCTCCTTGCCCTAAATATTGCGATTCTGGGATGATGTGATGAGAGTGAGATGGGCAGCCCTGCACATATGTGGGTCATACCACAGGGGAGGCAGCCTGAAACTCTGAGAGTGCATAACGATATAACCGCCCACTCCACTCCCACTCCTGACAAAGAGAAACCTTTGCTTCCTAACATGAACAAATTCTCCTCTGCAAGAGAAGGGAAAAGAACCCATATATTACCCTTTGGGATATAAATAAATGTCTTCAGAGGGGAGATGAGAGTTGCTTCTCAGAGCCTACAATCCTAGAACAATATGTCTATGTTCTGGGTCTCATGCCTGATTGAAATGCAAAAAAAAAAAAAAAATGCCTCTGGATAAGTATGTTTCTCCAGATGGCCTCTCACTGTCTATTCAGTAGTATCGATGGTGTGTGCTCTGACGTAGGTCCCGGTAAAATGTTCAGAAAGCCCTAACTATGCAAAAACACACATATTCACTTCCTGACAGTAGTGTCTCATTGGGAAGTACTCTGATCTTTTCAAAGATAATCTGGCAAAGGAAGAGAGGTAGTCAGTCACCAAGGTTGTCATGATTGGCTTTCCAGGAAGTCTTCCCCCCATGTTCATAGAAGAAAAGGTCATAACCTACTTGCATAATATAGTTTGGAACCGTGGCCTTCCGACTTGTTGCAATGCAATGCTATAAATCATTTCACCCAAAATGTCACCTGAAATGCATGGAGCATCACTCAGTGCTAGGCATTGTTCTAGGTGCTGGAGAAGCAGCTGTCAACATACATACCTTCACCCCCACCCCCCAAAAAACACCTGCCCTTATGGGGTTTGCAATATGGTACCAGTATAGGGACAGGGAATGAGGACTGTTTTTGCAGAAGAAGGAACTAGGAGGTTGGATGCCAAACCTGCTGCTAAGAGCTCCCAGACACAAACCTCAAGCAGACGTGAATGGGTCACACAGAGCAGACTAGAGATTCCATTAGGACCCTCCCTGTTGTCCACCCATGAAAGAAAACACCGGTGATGCTTTACAAGACTTAAAGACAAACCTGCCCTACTCTTCTTACATCTTACTGAAGTTAAAGATTAACTTAACTTTGTTCTTCTAGCCTCCTTTCCCCCCAAACTAATGAATTTCCCATGGAAGCAGCAAACACCTATAAACCCCAGCCTGGGGGATGGAGGGGGTCTCTCTTCCACTAGTGATTAGAGATCGCCACTCTGTCTGTGGGGTGGCCTTTCCTTTCTTACTTACTCTCTGCTACATAAATTTACTTTTACTTTAAACTCTATTTTGGCTCATGTTTGAATTCTGTCCTACCTGAAGCCAAGAACACTCTTTTCCTGTAACAATATCATATAACGTATGTCACTAATTTATTTCTAATAATAAAGCATATGTTTCCTAAATGATACGTGTTATTATATTTTTTGCTATAAAAGTGTAGCTGTCCCTAAAAGGGCACTATTCTCTCTTCATTTTCTAACATGGTTTCGGAATGGTACCTAAGGGGTAACATTGAGTCCAGCTTGCCAGAAGATATGCATAACCTGAACGATTTGTGTGTAGGCTGAAAGCGTTTTGAGGGCGGCTGGTTTTGCCAGCTCAAACCTGGGATCAGGACACTTCTTTGCTCTTTTTTAGTAACTACACTTTTTAAGCAATATGCATTAGATGACTTAATAGTTTTTGTCTGATGGTAATGGTTTAATTAATTAAATATCTTATATCTTTTTCCTTTATAATTTGTCCTCTGAGTCCTAAATTTCTCTTTAAGTTTGAAGATTTATGATTTAAAAGTTTACGATTAGGGAATGTATTGCTGTATGTTTTTTGTTTTGTTTTGTTTTGTTTTTTTCTTTCAGCTAGAGAAATAGTAAAAGTATAGGTTTAGGAGATTATTCCAATAACTCTGATATGGACATCTTTTCCTTATTATAGGAATAGTTATTAAAATTATATATCTATATTATGCTTAACATTGCTTGAATGTATTGACATTTTTGAAATAAGCAAAACTTCTGTGTTCTACTAAATGGGAACTTAACATGATATATTAACTGTTTTATACATTTTAATTTTTTTCAATGAATTTCCCTAGATTTAATTACCAAGATTTCCCTAAAGCTCTTGAATATAAAACATGCTTTTCTTAAACAAGGCAGTCAATGATTTATCTTTTATCATATCTAAAATCAAGTTTTATGGAACCAATAAAATATTTTTCAAACAAATCCACTTGCTTGAAAGCCCAAATCAATCTAAAAATATACAATGGTTTCTCAGTAAGAGTTATCTGCTTTAAGCCGCATGAACATAGGCAGATACGTGTTTGAGCTCTGTAGGAATAAAGGATATTTTCTTAGTTCTCTTACTGTCAAAATTATGTAACATTCAAAGTATAAAAAGTGCAGGAGGTGAGCTATTGTTATGTAAACTTCAACGCTGCCCATTGTTATATTAAAATTATTTTAAATCATATTAACATTGTGAGTGATATATTTCTATGGTTTCCATAATTTTAATATTAAGAAGAAAAGTCCTAATCTACAGAAGAAATAACCTATCAACAACGATCTATATGTAAACAACCACTTCAGTGGATCTAAAGGAACTCACTGTACAGTTCAGATCTCTAATAGTAATTGATGACCTGGAGGTAATTGTTGGGAAGTTTTCCTGACAGGTTTATTTTCTGTGATCAAAGTCACATCTAAAAGAAAACATTGTATGCAGAAATGCTTTCTTTGTTTTGATACAACCTGAGTGGTTATACAGCTGTTCCCAAAGGCTTGTCAAAAGCAGATTTAGTGAGTTAACTTTCTTGGTGGCAAAGGAAACAAAGCAGAATTAACAACAGCAAGAAATCTGTCCTTTGAATCAATGCAAAGTTATGTGCAATTTACTTTGTAGTTCTGAATTCAGTTGAAAACCAGTAGAAAAAAAATGACATAATACCCAGTGTTTGTGAAAAATGATAAAGAGCATTTTAAGCATTAAACCTTCTGATAAAAAAAAAGAAGATGTAGTATTTTAGAAGAAATGAGGGCCATGTGGGGGAAGGGTAAACAGCATCTTTAAAATCATCACCGAGTTAGTTAGTCTTGAGTGTCACCATGGCCTGGCACAGAGGCACAAATTAGGGAAATCAGGTTTTCTCTATTCTCTGGTCTGGATTCAGTGATTGCGTTCAATAAGATGGAAAAAAAAAAAAAAAAACATAATAGCTGGGTTTAATCATCTTTCATTGAATAAGATGAGTCACAGATTTGTACCTGAAATCCTCTAAACCCAAATGTAATTTAGACAATAGCTAACAGTCCCAACTGCCTGTCACCTGTTTCAACCCACTTCTAAAAAATTTGAACCATTTTGATAAAAATAAGAGTAGAGCTATTGTAAGTATATCATGGAGGCGGGGGGGAAGGCACATCTGAATTCACATCCAGGGTATATATTTTGAGACTCATGATTTTACCTATTTCAGCAAAAAGGTAAATTACATACTGTAAGAATTTTTACTTATGGTATACCAAGAAAAGCTAAAATAAATCTTTCCTTTTTCTTTGCAATATACTATTGGATTCCACCCATATAATGTCCCTGAATGATGCGATGGGGATCACAGGAATGGAATATAAATTTAAAGTCTCCATTTTTTAATTATATAGTTACAGAAGATATAAACTAGGTTAATTTTTTTTTATTTGCCATTCAATATGTGTATTATGTACAAACATACCCTCATACACAGTTAATGAGAAATTAGTCATTGATCTAGCTACATAGCTAATATTTACAAGTCTTCATCAAATGATTTTAGGAGCATAGATCTCTAGTTCCATAGCATTCCTTTTAGTCTTTTTTAATTATTTTCTTTTTTTCTTTTCTCTCTTTCTTTCTTATTTCTTTCCTTCCTTCCTTCCTTCCTTCCTTCCTTCCTTCCTTCCTTCCTTCCTTCCTTCTTCTTCTCCTTCTTCTCTTCTCCTTCTTCACTTTCTTCTCCTTCTTCTCTTTCTTCTCCGGCTTCTCTCTCCTTCTTCTTTTTAATTACAGGTCATCTAAGACATTGCTAAAGATCACATAAGTATGCCTCTAATTCATGGCTGCCCTGTGGTTACTAGATGATAAACCTTGAATGGCCATTGGTACCATATGAAGGAGATGAAATCTCTAAAGTCATGGCCCTGAAACAATAGCACCCACGGTGAGTAGAGCTAAGGAGGGTATGTCAATGTACAGCTATGCATAAGGAAGGCCCATGCCTTCCTTTTGAGATGAAAGAGGCAGTTTGTTTGAAGCACCAACGCAAAAGTTACAAAGCAACATTCCAAAGACACTGCCTTTTTTCTCACTGCTAATCACTGCTCCAATCATGGTTGAAGCCTGGCTCCCTTACATTTCAAATCTTAACAAGCATGATGGTAGCTGAAGAATTGGAGAGGAGATAAAGTTGCATGGTTCTTTTCTCTTCCTGAGGAAATGATCTGTCTTAGGCCAAGTAGCAAGCAGACTCATAACAAAAACAGTAAGAGCTACAATTTGGCTAAATTTAATATCATGCCCATATATAGTGGCAAGCAGGTTATAGGCATAACATGTCTGACAACTAAGTTCACAAACGTGTTGCAACAATGTTGCTAAACTTTTTTGATATCAGAGGGATTATTCATTATGAATTTTTACCCGTTGGACAAACAGTTAACCAAGTTTACTATTTGGAAGTGCTGACAAGGCTGCGTGAAAATGTGAGATGACCTGAACTTTTCGCCAACAATTCATGGCTCTTGCATTACGACAATGTACCAGTTTACACGGCACTGTCTGTGAGTAGTTTTTAGCCAGTAAACAAATAACTATAACGGAACACCCTCCCTACTCACTTGATCTGGACCCCCAATGACTTCTTCCTTTACCCGAAGGTAAAGAACATACTGAAAGACATGTTGATGACATTCAGGACATCAATGGTAATACAACAGCTCTGATGGCCATTCCAGAAAAAAGTTCCAAAATTGCTTTGAAAGCGCTGGCATTAATGCATAGCTTCCCAAGGGGAGTACTTTGATGGTGACCATAGTGATATTCAGCAATGTGGTATGTAGCACTTTTTCTAGGGTGAGTTCACAAACTTAATTTTTCAACCACATATGTAAATTATTCCTTAGGCTAACCCTACAGAATATATATTACTTTGTTTCATTGACTCATAGCACGGTTTTTGGCATTCCAATAGAATTTGGGATGCATCTTTAATTGTATGAAATGTCATAGCTTAACAGATGTTTTTACTGGTAAAACAAATTTAATTTTAGATTTAATGACCGTGAGCTGCAGAGCCTTACCCATAATCACATAAACAGGACTGAACTTCAGGACTGTATGACTATAAATCTATTCTTTTAACTGATATACTCAGATTACTTACAGTACTCACAATTTTTTTTTGAAGCAAAACCACAGGAGAGAATTTCTTCCTATTAAACACATTATGAGTCAAAAGAAGAGAGGTTAAAGGCATGAGAGAGTGTCATTCTGATGGGGTTCTCAGTGGCTGGTTTGGGAGATGGAGAGGAATGAGGGCAATTTCTAGGAGCTGGGAGCCATTCTTCCCCCACCCCTTGACAACCAGTAAGGAAATGAGATGAGAACTTCAACCTTAATGTCTCAAGAAACAAAATAATAAAGGCTGTTGAATGCTAACAACCTGAATAAATTGCTAGCAGATTCTTCCCAGAGCTCTCTGGTGCGAATGCAACCTCGCCCCAAACACCTTCAGTGGGAGATCCGAGAATGCAGTAGATTCTGAGGACAGTGAGCTAACAAGCAGGTATTGCTCATTGATCTACTACGTTTGTGGTGATTTATTACACAGCAATAGAAAAATAGTACACATTTAGAGAGAGAAAGAAAGAAAGAAAAAAAGAAAGATAGATAGATAGATAGATAGATAGATAGATAGATAGATAGATAATAGATAGATAGATAGATAGATAGATAGATGATTGATAGATAGATAGATAGATAGATAGATAGATAGATAGATAGATAGATGATAGATAGACGGACGGGGGAAATGGTAGGTGATTTGTTAAATGTCCCAGGCATTCCATAACAGGACATTCTAAATAATGCTGAAACATGTGATCACATATTTTCTCAGATCATCAGATTTTGTTCTCTCTTCTTCCAGGAAAAATGATGTTAAAAGAACCTCAATGTATAATAACAAAAAGTTATACATTCCCACTTGGAATAGGAGATGATATTCCACTCTATAAGAATTAACAGGGAATGAGAATCCATTATTATCATATTGTATACTCCCAGCCGATCATTCAACTCAGCACCACTATCTTACTTTGGTTGTCTTTTTTCTTTTGTTCTTTTTCTTTTAACAGTCACCAGCTGAAAGCTCTTTTTTGAAGACTACTTGAGGCATTGGAATAATTTTACCAACACACTAAAGAACCAGAACTTGTCAGGTAGTTTTGTCCCCCTTGGCAGGCAATAAATTCTGGAGTAGAAAAGTCCAGCATCCTGACTCAGTGTGGGGAAAACTCTGAGCTGTACTTACATTCTAGAGTTTGGGAGCATTCCTTAATATATCATTTGCACATGATCATTTGTCTTGAGTCAGCTTCTGGGAAACTTGACTTGTCTAAATATCAGTCAGGGTCTGAGAAAGCAGATCCTAAAATGAAAATCTAAAGTGGGATCATGTGCTAGATCGCAACAGGGACAATGCTCATAAGATTTTTCACTTGTGGTGAAGTTGGATGGGATGGAGGTAGAAATAGGTGCACTGACTCGTATGATACTATTAGCATTTGAGAGTCTATGGAGTGGGGCATTGATGTTTATGAAAACTGAGGAATTGTTGTTTGTGGAATTCTATTGATGCACTGAAGACAGAAAATGGCAGCCTCGTGTTATTCAATTAGCGATTTAAAGTGTGGTCTAAAGTCAGAACACCTTCATAGAAAGGGGTTCTCATCTCATACAGCCCAAGGGCACATTATTCTGTAGACCAAGCCAAGGACTAATTATAAGCTAGAAGAACCTCAGAAAGGACTTTGCGGTCCAAGTCTTCTGACTCTTGGGATGGGGACATTTGGAATGATGCGCTTAAAAATATTGGTTCCTAAGTTCCTCTAAAAATGCTGGGCCTATAGAATTGACCTGCTTCCCTCTTGCTAGAAGGCTACAGTGCCTTCCTCAACAAGTCTCTGCATGGATCAAATGAAGGGATGCTGCTCCTGCTAAGAGCCAAAGGGATCGATCCCTAAAGGATCCGCAAGGCAGCATTATTAGGTACCAGTAGGACCTGTGGAATCATGGCTGGGACAGATCCCAAGGGACCCAGCTTAGAAGGAGCAGACTGTGAAGCTGAATATTGGAGGGTTTTTTGATATGTGAATACTTTCCCATGACTCAGGATTTAATACCCAGGAAAAGGCACCCGGATCACATCCTAATATATACTTAGAATGTCTCCTTGAATCTCGGGAAAAATGATTGCTTATAGTAAATAAAGTAGAGATGCCAGATTTTCCTTGGCAGAATGTTGAGAATATTCTCAAGGCACAGTGAAGTGAGCTTGACGGAGTGAATGTGTCATCTAAGACCCCAAATCACCACTACCCCCTCCTCTGTCAATGACAGGTGTGCCCTGATCATGGTCCTGGAGAAGCCAGACAATATTATTTCCAACGGTGATAAGGAACGCATCCTAGGGAAATTTTGTAGTAGTTGTTATTATCAGTCCAGGGTTGACAGTAAGACATGCTAGGTTCCTTAGTGTAAAAAAGATCACAGGATGCCAGAAAGGCAGAAACCTGGTGGCAGTATTTAAGGTCAGAGGTAAGATAGACTTAATTACTATAATCTGCAACCAGTCCAAAGTGGCTGGTGGAAAAACTTTCCGACCAGGATCTTGGCAATGTTTAATGGACGAGGCTTTTCCTAAGGAGATTGAAGAATGATTTGCTCACACTGCCTCAGCCACATCAATGTCTATGGGCTCACAGACTGCCTGATTTAGCAATATGAGCCCTTGTATAATAAAAGGGACTAATTTAACACTCTTGGAGCAACGACAGGCACTTTACCACAGGATTCACTGGTGCTGCCATATTCAGCCTCTCTAGAAGACACATCCTCTTAGAGTGCTGAAATGGTCTCCTACAGGTAGAGTTAAGGCACCAGCTTGGAGGGAATCCTAAGTGTGAGTAGGACTTTTCCCTTCCACATATGGCATATTTCCTGAACCTAACCATCATAGGGACCATGTCAATGGCAGGTGTGCCCTATAGACCTGGGAATCAAGGAGCACAAGAAAGAGTAGTCCTACTCATCTTCACTCCCAGGGACCCACGTGGGGAAATACTTTTGCACCTATGGTCCTTTAGGTCTAGACATCTTGGTTCCCACAGGGAGGATGTTTCCACCAAGACATGCTATAAAAGTCCCATTAAGCCAAAAGCTACCCTTGTGACCGTATATTGTGCCCCAAACTTGTAGAAATCAACAGCTAAAGAAAGGATGTGTTATGCGAGCAAGAATAATTGACACTGACGTTCCTGAGGAGAAACGTATGATGCTACTTAATGGGAAAAGGTAGAAACATCTTAGTAATTCACACCTTTATCCATACTGGCATGGCCAGGCTTAGCTATGGATGAGCAATTACAACAACCACAGCCTGACCAAAGGAAGATGACCAGGAGCTCAGATTCCTTAGAACTCTGAAGGTCTAGAACATGCCACCAGACAAGCCATTTAGACCTAGAGAATGGCAAGCTGAGGAAAGGGTGATCTAGACCAGGTTGTAGAGAAAATAATTGCTGAATATAGCTATGCTAAGCGCCATTTGCGGACTCATTCCACTAATCCTTCCCTTGTAGGCTTCCCCCAAAAACCACCACCTTGAAGACTCCATGAACTAACCAACAAATCTATGAACTAACCAGCATATTGACTGTAGCAGACAATGCTGGTGCTCAGTCAGTCTGGATATCTGTAGATACCTTTTGCCTTCTGTGCCCCCCAAAACCTTTGCCCCTCTCTGCATCCCATGTGTCATTTCCCTCACAAGAGCCAGTGCCTGAGCACCTAATTGGCCAGTACTAGGAGATAGCGACAAGGACCGGGAGATATCCCCACCTGGGTCAACACTTAACCAGTACAGAAAATGGAAAGCCCAGTTCCCTTGCCTCAGGATAGGACAGCCCTGACTAGCACCTTACAATTCAAGGTTTCACTTGAGCTTTGTGGCTCATTCCTTGTGATTTTACTTGTGATAGATTGCTGCAATAATGACCTGCAATGATTTCTTCCTCCCGGGATCCATGCCATTGGAGAATCCCTATATACTTTGACTCTGGGTTGACTGTGTAACTTGCTTTGACCAATCGGACGTTAGCAAATATGATACGGACAAAAGCATGGAAGGCACCTGTGCATTGTGGCTTGTATGCTCTGGTTCCACAGGAGGACCTTACCAGCATTACCATGTGAATACGGCTAGGCCAGTCTGCTGGACATGGCCAAAGCACCGTGTCTAAGAGCCAGGACCAGCTGCCAGCTATGTGAGTAAGGCCTCCAAGAAAACAAGTACTCTTCTAGCCCCCCCAAATTCCTAACCCCTCAAGTCATGGGCCAGTAGATTGGGGTGTGCTTTGTTTTACAGAAAATGTTAACTGATATGCTACTCTTGTTTTAACTAGTCTGTCCTGTGCCCTGTCTCCTTTATGGTTTCTCTTAGAAGTACTTCCTGAATAAATCACTTACACAAGAATCTTTGACTCAGGATGTATTTCTGGGAAACATCACCCAAGACAATAATAATTCGTTATTCTCTAGACTTCATGAAGAGAAAATAGTATTAAACGTATATGTCTACATTACAAAAATGGGCACATGTTACAGGTATTCTGCATTTGAAAAGGGAAGTTACTCAGAACAAAGCCTGGGGGATCAGCTAGATTTTCCAGGCCTAAACTTTTCTTTCTCTTCTGTCTGCTCTGACCACCCATCCTCCTTTTACCTATTTTATCTATGAGTAGAGTGCAAATAGGGTATTAGATCCTATGCAGAGACTTTCCAATGGATTAGTAATTCTAGAAAACACATTCTCATTACAGGACAAATAGTTTTTCTATTGTATTCCCAAGTGTTGTATTCTACAACAGAAAAAGCAATCACGAAAACAGGTGGTGAGAAATTTGCTGTCACTTACATGACACACAACAGCCGAGTGTATGTTCCTGTCATTTGCTGCTTGACAGAAGGATTCTCAGCGCACAAGGAGGGGTGAAAGGGCAGCCACTGAGGAGATATCATGACTGCAGTCTTTGGGGGGGTTCAGTCATTTTACTGAGTTAAACACCACTAGGAAAGCTCTTGTATTATGACAGGAGTCCATCAAAGTATTTTGAAAAAAACACATCATGTCAGTATTTTTAATATAACCTCATTTTGGGGAATGGGGAAAAACAGTATTTTAAAGCTTTTTACAATGGAGAACTATATCGAAAGGTACTTGATATTTAAAATCTGATTAATCTGTATTGTCCTTAGTTGTACTTTTGTCCAAAAGGGAGAAACCTATTCTTTTACTTTTTTAAATTTATGTTGAAGATTGATTGTTTATTGAATAAAACATAGGAAAATAACATCAGTCTTTACACATTATTGGCTTTCGTATGATTATTATAAACTGTAACTTCCATAGAGTTGTAATGCATCACTATTTAAATGCATACATTCTAACCATGCTGTGGACTATTTCTGGGAAATGATATATGTTTAATTTTATGGTCAATAATTAAGCTTCAGATAAAATTATAAAATGAAAAATTTACTAAATCTTTGGCAAGATGACTACTTCTTACAGTTAATAATAAGGGAGTAAAGACTGTGATAAATGGGGAGATTATATTTGAATTATTAAAATTAGCAGTACAAAGAAAAAGGAAGGCTACAAGTATATATAATAGAGCATTAATTTAAGCTTTATCAACCCTTTTGCAGAACAGATAATATGATTCAGAATATTAAGTAAAAGTAAAGTATGTGCTAATAAAATGACCCTCTCTTATATTTCAGATATATAAATCATACAAAATAATTTATTCTAGAAAAATGATATGTCATCTCTGACAGGTTTTCATGTTCAAAGCTTTAGCATAACTCTAGGAATTCTGACCTTTCCATTTTAAATACCATGTAACTTATTCATAAAAGAAAAGTCATGTTTAAAATAAATAGTATAGAGTTATTGTAAAGATTAATTCCCCATTTTTACTCATTTTGATGATACTCCAAAAAATATTAGGTATGTGTACATTTGTCACTGCTTGTCATGTTTGTTGAATGGCATTTATAAATGTGCGATTTATAAATAATAATGGGTCTTCACTTTTCTATAGAGTTCAATCTCATATTCTTATGTTTCTTGTTTGGCAGAGATGAAATGTTTTTTTGATGATATCCCATGAACCTAAGTTTAGAGGCACAGAGAGAAGGAAAGAACCGAGGGGCCACAACAGGGTAAATTGAAAATACAGCCTCTGTTTAACAGTACAAACATATATAAAATTTCATATATATATATATATATATATATATATATATATATATATATGAAATAACGTCAGAATATAAAGAATGTCGATATATACCGATAACACAATATATCAATAAAAGATGAATACAAGTCATGTGTATACATGTTTTTGGTACCCCCGGTATACACACACACACACACACACACACACACACACACACACACACACACACATTCTGGTTTTCTGGATACCCTGATTGCTACAGGTAGGTTGAAGTTCTTAGCTTCTTTTAGATTTTAGAGTTCCGAGACTGGATGGCAGATTTTCAGTTCCAAGGAAATATATCAGAAATTCCAGAGGTGGTTCTGCCTCTCATGAACCATGTTTGCTCCTGGCCCTATAAAGTCCAACAATGACAATAAAACCAGTATCCACCATGTAGGAGACTCTTGGAATCATTTCCTAGATTTTCTGGCCAGTCATCAAACCCATAATCATCCATGCCAACATCTACCTTGAATTAAATACTACTTCCAGGATGGACCAAACTGGAGCTGGAGCTAGGGTGGATTTGAACAGTGCAGGAAGACCCTCAGAATCCCTGCAATGGAGTTTTAAAATCTTTCCCTGAATCTAGCAGCAGTACAAATGCATATTTCATGTGATCAACTTTTTTTAATATCAATTATCACATTATGGTGGGATTACAGTATATAAAATTATTATTCTAAAAACAGAGCAAATATTAAACTAAGATGTGGCAATTTGGAAGACTATTTGAACTAGAAAAGCAATTTGGGGAGCAGGTAAATATATATGGTGATATGATTAGTTTTGCAAGCAATAATTGGACATGTTTACTCATTTTCAGGATGACTGTGCGTTGAAAGAGACTTTTCTATGAATATTTCATGATTTGTATGGTCATGGTCCAAGACTTCAAATCAAGGGAAATGTCGGAATAGTAAAGCCCTTGGAAGCTAGCGTTTTAAAGATGCCTGCCCAGAGACATTTGCTTCATTCTAGTAGAATAAATTATGATAAAGGCTTTCCCCTTCCTTCCCTGGGAGGATTTGTTTACATTATGTGCCAGCAGCACCTATATAAGCTCTTAGTCTCATAATCTGTGGGTTGCTCTCTTGTAATATAAATCAATCACACGTTCAGGTGAAATATGATCCTTATTCATGTCACCCTGTGGGGATTTGGGATATGGGAAACTGACATGAGATGCTACTCTGTGAGTAACAGACTGTTTCTCTGTTCCAGAAGCTTCATGCTCTCGTGATCTCCCCCCCCCCTCTCTCTCTCTCTCTCTCTCTCTCTCTCTCTCTCTCTATATATATATATATATATATATATATATATATATATATACACACACACACATACAGAGGGTGCCAAAAATGTTTACATATTTTAAGAAAGGAAAAAACTGCACTAAAATTATAATACTCAATATATACCAATAACAAAAGATGAATACAAATCATGTATATATATTTTTTGGCATCCCCGGTATATATATACAGAGAGAGAGAGAGAGAGAGAGAGAGAGAGAGAGAGAGAGATTGAGATTTTATATATTAACTGATAATAATATTTTTAAATAAAATATTGCAAAAACATAGGATGATGTTCACATGAGTAAGTATTTATACTTGCTCTTATTACCAGCTCTTTGCAAAAGTGAGGGTAGAACATTTTTTAAACAAGTTTTGCATCTATTAACTGAAATTTTAACTAACACTACGACCATAAACACATTATCTTTTCAAGTAAATAATTTTAATTTTAGAAAGAAAGATAAAATTATGGAAACTAATGATTGCAGTACCTTAGAGAATGTTAAATGCCATTAATAAGCATATATGAGTGCCATGATATAGTGATGTAGGCTTCACAACTCTCTGCCTTCTCTTTCTGTTTCGTCTCCCCTGCCTCCTGCCACAGAACGTTTTTTTGTTTGTTTGGTTTTTTTTGCTTTTAAGGTTTCATATAATTAGATTGTGCCCATCGGGATGATTCATGTTTTAAGGTCTGTGACTTTAATTACAGCTGCAAAGTTCCTTTTACCAGGTAACATCTCATGTTCACAGGGTCCAAGGATAAGGCTGTGGTCATTTTTGGGGGCCTACTCTACCTACCATAGTCCATATGCCACATGCAAGTTTTTAATACCTCAGCCTTAATTTCCTCATTGTACAATGGGCATACCAACGCCTAACACAAAGGGACATTTTGAAAGTCAATCAGATCATTGCAAAGCACACACTCCCTCCCCTCCGTATTTCCTTCTTCCTCGGAGTGACCCACATTTTAATCTGACTTGCATACTATATATTAGAGAGTCATGATAAGGCAAGCATTTCTCATAGAACTGAAATCAAACGGTCCCTTCCCACTGCTCACTGTTTCTAGTCAGCATTAAGCCTAAAGAGATCTGTAATTAACATGTGTAGCAAAGCAAAATATCAGGTGACTCAGTTAAGCCTTTGGCAAGCAATGATTCAAAGTCAAT
The DNA here is from genome assembly GCF_057876585.1 of Rhinolophus sinicus. NCBI lineage: Eukaryota > Metazoa > Chordata > Mammalia > Chiroptera > Rhinolophidae > Rhinolophus > Rhinolophus sinicus. The sequence continues at coordinate 124,205,372 of NC_142515.1, forward strand.
CCAATATTGAATTCTATGACAGATGACTAAACTATTGATATTTTGTTTTGCCAAGTTTTAAAGACAAACATGTAGGACAGCTCTGTTAATGAAGTCATTGATAACAAGGACATTTGTTTATCTGTTGCAGCACTGCCCTAAATCAAGATTGATCCACAGAACACACTTGATAAAGATCAAACACTAGACACTTTTTGCACTGTCAGGAAACATGCTTTAGTAATATGTCACTGCAAAATTCTTACATATGAAAAATAAATATGATGATGGAAAAAATTTTTAGTAGAACAAAAAACGGTCTCAATTTAATTGAAAAGAGAAAGCCATAACAAAACATTTTACCTTGAATATGTATATATTTCTCGATTGTGCCAACTATTTCAACACTTATCTGTGAAGATAAATATAAATTATTTTTCCAAATATATACATTCTCAGGAACGTTACATTTGATTTAACTGTATTTACACACCTAGGAAATCATAGAAACAGAATCTACATTCAGGTTTTTATCTTTTAAAAAGTCTGTTTTACTTACTTAACCATAACGAAGTATAGATAGAGAAAATACTTCCATTATGTAACGCGTGAAAATTTTTTTGAAATTTTCATTATTTTCACACTATTTTATGATGTCTTTAAAAAAGCCAAAAGGTTACACAGCAATACAAGAATTAGTGAATTTGCCATATGTTCAGTCAGACTATACTTCTTAACTACAGAGCAAAGAAAAAACTAGATAATACCACTTTGAATGAGAAACCTGAAAGCTCTAAAAAGTCTGATTGGATAAATAACAGATCAACATGGCCCCTGCCATTAATATTGAGAAAGCAATTTTGTTTTTTTTAAATAATTTTGTAAGTCCACCAAAATAACAAACTATAAATTTCCTTTTCTACTGCAGAGGTGTGACGGCTAAAAGTGCAAAGTAAAAATGTACATACATTATCTAAGGGTAACTTCTAATTGTCAGGAGCAAATATAGTGATACAGTCAAATTCTTTTCACGTTCCAGTTCTTTAAATGTTGTTGAATTTGCAGGGAACATAAAAATTAATGTTTATGGCGTTATTTAAGAAAATTGATTAAAATACAGTGTAGAGTGGAATCGTTTTTCTTATATTTGGCAATCAGGGCCAGCAGAGCCATTTACTTAGCCATTATATATAACAGTATCATTATTGGATAGTTATTTAAAGTGAAATAAATTGATTCTAAACCCAGTGCGCTCTTTAACTTAGTATTAGCAGTTGCAGGCAAAATTCTCTATTGAATTGTAAGGTGATATTTTTTTGAAAAAAATAGCTATTAAGCTAAATACAGTAAACTAGATTCCCCAATCAAAGTGTTCACATAGGACAATTAGTCAATGATAGTAATATAAAGTAATGATACTGTCTTTTTGAAGGAATGGAGAATTACAGAATTTTAACATACTGGCTGGACATGAAGGGCTACTGTGCAGAGTCAACATGTGTACTTTGAACTTGAAACCTCTTCCATTATATAGAAAATTTAAAAAATGTTTTCAATAAAAATTATGAAACTTCAGTATAGCAGACTACTGGTGACAAGAGACAACAATAATAATTTATCATTCAAAGCTATATATAATTACATCTGTGGTGATATCAGCTAAAATTACTAGGTGACAAATAGAACTCAACTATCAGATACCCCAAAATGCTTTAAAAAAAAAAATCACTGTTTTATGTGAGTTAAACTATAGGGCATAAAAGAAGACATATGCAGTTTCTGTTTTTGAAAGAAAGAAAAAATGTATTACCACTACAGCAACAAGAATTGAGAGAAACCTGATTAATGATCACTTTTTTTGCTTTAGATTTCCAAAGTTTTATTACAGTCTGGATCTGTTTTTAGATTAGAACATATATTTCACATCAGTCTTTCCCTTTCTTTCCTTTTTCATATATTTTCCCCAAAAAGACATTACTAAAGCTTTGATGTCTCTTACAATCCTAGTAGCTTAGAATTGAGGAGATAGAATATTGATTTAGCTAAAGATAGACTGTCAGTAAGATGGAAGCTCATTCAGCAATTGTAACACATTTTAAAAGGACACTATAGCAGTATACACTGAATACTCTGTACGGGACAAATTGCTGCAAGTAAGAGTCAAATATCTTGTTCATCTATCATATTTATTTCTCAGTACAAATTAATAATTTGAATTCTGGGTCATATAGTCCTGCCTCTCCTCAGTTTTGTCAAAGTGAATTTATGAGTGGGATTCTACTTAAATCTGAAATCCAGGCCAGGTAAAGTTTCTACCTAGGATTTTGGCCAGTTCCCCAATTAACTCACCCCTCCTTCAGACATCCCGACTTTGATTAGTTCCTTGTATTCAACTTCCTACCTTATTTTAACTTAAAAAGATGACAAAAATCAATTAAGCAACAAATATTCACTGAGGTTCCACAGGCACAAAGCAGATATTTATCCTTATAGGGGAATGAATTGAAATAAAAGCTATAGACACTGGCAAACAAACAAACAAAAGGTAGAGGAAATGCTATAGAAGTAGAGGAAATACTATAGAAATTCAAGGAGAATACTAAATTCTAGAGTTCACCTACAAGCCTAAGCTGTATCATTAAATTAGCAACAGAAGATATTAAGTTATGTGATTTTTAGGTCATGGACATTGCATTAAATGGCTGCTGGGAGCAAAAATGTAAATGAGGTACACAAAAGTAACCAGAGGATGGGACAGGCATTCTGGGTGAGGAAACCAGTATGAGCAAAGGGAGAGTCTTTTACTGTCATCATTCTGGATCATTCGTAGAATGACTTTGCCCTCTAATTCCCCCCAAAAATAAAGGCATGTGCTGCTCCCAGGAATTTTGAACAATATGCATAGATGGGATGTGTTCATTGGTATTATATCTTCACAGCTCTCTACGGCAGACAATGGACAGACCTACTGAAGACCCAACGACCCAGTAAGAAAGAGAGCACTGGAACATGCGACTGTGGCATAGCAAGAACAGCCTTACATGCCAGACCTGTGCTGCCCAATAGAACTTGGTGTAACGATGGGAATGCCCGATGTGTACTGTTCTAATGATTCACTAACCAATCTAGGTCCTGAGCACTTGAAATGCAGTTGTGAAACTGAGGAACAGAATCTTTAATTATACTTAATTTGAATCTATTTGAATGTAATTAGCCACCCACAGCTTATAGATAGAGGCTACTTACTGTGTTAGCGTGCTGTGTTAGAAGAGCAGGCCTCAGTACTACCTTCCTTCTTCCCTCTGCCTATCCAGGCCTGAGTTCCTCTGGCCTGGAAGGTATCTGACCCTGCTCTCTTTGCATTGACCACCAAAATGCAGTATACTGCCATCAAGAGGTTTTGGGAAGCTGTGCCAGCTCATGCCAGTTATTTTCTTGGCTACCTCCTTTACTCTGTTTCTTGGTTAGTAAACTCACTAGAAAACAACCGTAAACAGTGCTGGACTCTTCAATCTGTTCAGTTTTAGAATCGAAGCCATGATTTTAGTTTGACCTTCTCTCTTATAAGCAAACAAGAAAAAACGTGGATTCATTTCCATTTGGGATTCTCCTTTTAAATTCAAAGTATCTGAATGTATTTAAATGTTCACCTTTTCTGAATAGATACAGCTTTTTCAGCTGAGTTTATTGGTTAGAGCTGAGTTAGATGTTCCAGAAAAACAAAGTTGATAATGGAAATGTCAGCCAAGTTTGAACTTCAGCCACCTTGCTATAAAGTTTGGTCTGTGTGGCATTAGAGTTCTCTGCAAAAGGTTCTTTGTTCTGTGAGGAGTAATTCCATGTCTGTAATACATGTGTGAACGATGCATCTCAGTGCATTACCTGCTTTTAAGAGTGAATCACAGTAACATTACCCTTCACTTCTCCTCAGCACTGAGATACTACTTTTGGTTATGATGCTATTCTATATGGAACTTGAAAAACTTCAAATAATTTAAGGAAGCAGTAATCCCACTCTGGGAGCATAAGACTTATAAGGAAAAAAAAAATCAGTCTTGCAGGAGTGTTATATGCAATGGATATGAGCAAGTATTACTCATAGAGGTCATCTTAAATATATATAACTTTATTTTGGTTCTGTCATTCATATTCCAAAACTCATTGTCCAGTCTGCATTTCTCCTCTCCTTTGGAAAAAAAAAAAATGATTAACTGCTTTGCTTTTGGAGAAAATAAGGAGGCATGCTACAAACATAGACGACTGTGACTTGGTGTATGGCTCCAGATTTCCTGAGGGAACTATTTTTCCTGATACGATGAAAAGAAACTTTTGTGCTTCCTCCAATCTTTTCTTACTTTCTGATTTTGCTCTCTCAATTGCTTTACACCTACCCTGTTTCCCCGAAAATAAGACCTAGCCAGAGAATCAGCTCTAATGCGTCTTTTGGAGCAAAAATTAATATAACACAAGTATTATATTATATTATATTATGTTATGTTATGTTATGTTATGTTATGTTATGTTATGTTATATTATATTATATTATATTATATTATATTATATTATATTAGACCCTACATATAATAAGTCTTATAGCAAAATAAGACCGGGTCTTATATAAATTTTTGCTTCAAAAGACGCATTAGAGCTGATTGTCCAGCTAGGTCTTATTTTCAGGGAAACATGGTAGTGTGTTAATGGTCATGGTGGGTATGACAGAAGGTCATCCTTGAGAATTTATGGTGAGAATACAACCATACAGAGTGCACAGCTACTATAGGAAGAGAATAATGTGGGTTGTTGTTGTTGTTGTTGTTTTAACCTAACCTGCTTAGCTTACAGTCATCCTATTGAATTGCCTCTAATATAGTTGGTATAAAGAAGGAAACAGCAAAAGGAGTACAGGGAGAGGTATTGTTAAAGAAGAACAATAAAGGAAATATGTGACAATAGAAATATTCCTTTCATAATCTTTACTTTCACAATGTCTTTGTTGATTTATTGTTAAAAAATGCCAATAGAAAATCTAAATGAAAGTCATACATTTCTAGTTCTAAGATAATGGAACCAAATGTTTAGCGTTTTAAACTTAATATTCAAGAGAATTTCTAAAACCCAGGACCTGATAACATCATTTGCAATCAACAACAACAACAACAACAACAAAAAGATAGCCTAATTTGAAAGATAGAATAAATGTACTCATATTACCAAAGGCATTTTTATTTCATCAAGTTAGTCCCCAAAATCTTTTAGCCATGAGTGTGAAACTTCTTAGCAACTACATTATGAAGAGTATAATTCATGCTTGTTAAGTTCCCTATTTAGTCTCATGAGAGGTTAACTAGAATTAAATTTCTATTCCATACTCTATATAATTTCATATTGACTTTGGTTGAGTAGGTAACAGCCTTATAGAACATGAGATAGTCTATTCTGCTATCATCTGTTGTAAGTTTCAATAACAAATAACAGTAAATGTATTTTTAAGTATAAATTAACTTGAATCAAGAAAGTGGGATTGCAACCGTGACTTAACTGCTAAGTAACAGACCCCATTGAAAAATTAATTCTGGGTCTCAAATTAACTCTCTTAAGTGTCATCTCCTCAGAGAATTGCTTTGTTCACCCTATCTAAGATAACAACCATTATTTTCTCTCCTCAATTCCTTGTTCATTTTCTTTATAACCCCCATTATGTACTCATAATTATCTTATTAATAGTCTGTTTGATGGCTTTTATCGGTCTCCTCCGTATTTCAGTTCAAGGAATAAAAGGACCTGTCTTATTAACCTTTGAATCTTCAGTTCTTAGACCAAGTCCTGATAGAGATTAGGCACTAGAGAATAATGCATGGAAGGCATTAATTATTGTATACATATTTATTATTAATAATTAAGCACTACATATAAATAATTTATTACAGATACATCAATATGCTGTCGGACATTATGTTTAAGATCACTTTCCATTAAAACATATGTGAATATAAAGTGATAACTAAAAACTCTAAAGGGCTAATCTAATTGGTAACTAAGTCAATTTTTATATATTTTTTTCTTAAAATCATCTTCTATGTGTATATATGTATACTTTTTTAAATACTGACTCAGGTATAAAAGATAAATGAGATTTAATTAAATCTCTCATTATTGTCTCTGAGAAGCTCATGAAACTGTAAACAGAACTGTCATTTGTCTTTTGATTATTCTAATGATATGGAAAATATTTAGGAGGAAATAACCAGCTTGTTAACAGGCGGCTTTATACACAAGCCTATTACTTATAACTATACATCACACTTTTTTCAAAATCTTGTCTTAAGGTAATATCTAGCCTGAAATAATAAATGTATGTGCATTTCACAAACTTGAAACTACTGAAAATGCAATGAATAAATGAAAATACTCCAACTTCTACCAGTAGAGATAATAATCACTAAGACAGTTTTTGATGTATCTCCTTGCAGTCTTTTCTTATAACTGCATATAAAATTGTCAGTATAAGATCATTGTCAACATATAAAAATGGTAGTTTTATGTTTCAATCTAATATTTTCTCTATGCAAAATTTTGTGCCTTCTATTTACAAATAATACAAAATTGTAATATATTAAAATTATAATCATCACCTTAAATATGCATTTTGATTTGTCACATGATTACACTATGGCACATTTAACAAACCTCTTGTTGTAGGCATTTGTTGTTTTTAATGTTTGTTATATGTAATATTTAAAGAATCTTTCTTTGTAAATAAGTCTTCTACCGGGTTGTTCATGACTCTTTCAGTTCATTTTGGAAGTGTGCTACTGTTTCAAATAAAGGGGGCTGAACTTTTCTAAGGCTTTTGATATTAATATACATATTCCCCAAATGGTTTCCAGAAACGTAGAACTAATTCATGCCCTCAGTACAAATTTGAAGCTACTTACTCCCTATGCTAAAATAGCAACTCTGTATTAATTTAAAAGGTTAATAGTAAAATATAATATCTCAGTTTAATTTAAATTATTAGTTCAATTAAATGTTTTACGTGTTTACTGATCATTCCTCTTAATATATATTTTTAAATTTATTTCCCATTAACTTTCAATTTCCTTTTTGTGGTATGGTGCTTTGCTCTCTATTTTATGTTATGCTAATATAACTATTATTTATATGTCAGTCTGTTAATTTTTTTAATTGTATTGGAAAAGTGAAAATATAGAGGTTTTAATTTGCGTTTTATGCTTATACTGGTCTACAATCTTTTATTTGATAAACCTGAAAGCACAATTCAGAATTGTTTCCAAATTTAGGGAGATGTAATGTTCTTACCCTCACATTATGTAGCACCCCTCCTCCCCCAGTACCACATAATCAAACACAGCATTTTTATAGTAAAAAGTATGAATTTTCACAATGTTCTCACATCTGTACATACCAGGTCCTCTAAATCAGTTTTGATGTCACCCAAACAATTAAACAAGCAAAAATAAATTCTAGCTATACAGACCTTTTTGGATTTTGCAATTGAGGATAAGCAATCATAAATTGTCAACTCATACTTTGCACAGGATAGTCCTGTGTTACTGATGACCTTAAGGATGTATGATATGAATATATGTTTCATTAAAGTGTTGTGATAATTGTCTTCTTGAGAGAATTCCTATAGCAATAGATACTATGTATGCATAGATATTAAAATTTTACGTGAAATACTATGATGAATGAGCATTGATTAGCAGGTGGGAAGACAACACTTTCTTGCCTCTGACACTATCATTTACAAACATTTCTAGGGTTGATGAGATGTGAAACATTTGGTGAAAAACATTTTTTTCTTTAGGCAAAAGTTAAATCCTTTGCTATCTTTACTCTTCACAGCTTACCTTCTCATTTTGCTTCATCATCTAGCTAACTCCTTGCATTCCTTACCTTCACGTAAAGGTAAAATTTTTCCTGACTCAATGAGTGGCACAGAAAACCCCAATCTTTCTTTTTTTATTCAATGATGATTTATCAAATGTTTTTGTTTTCTATAATGTAGTCATTATTCTAGCTATTTATGATATAGAAATAAACACACTAGGGATTTTTTTTTACCTTTCTGAAACTTATATTGTAGAAAGGAAGGGAAATAAATACATACGTGTGCAATATAACATTGTGTCAGTGATATGCACTCTGAAGAAAAGGAAAAGAGGATAAGGGGAAAGGCGGAGGTGGATGCTGTTCTAGAGTCCTCAGAGGTGGCCTCTCTGAGCAGGTAAGTTCAGTACTTGGAGAGATCAAGAAACAAGGCCAGCGTGTCTGAGGTACTAAGCAAGAAAGAGTGGTAAAAAATGAATGATTCCTGACAACCAACCAAAGGCCAGACCATGTTAGGCATTATAACAGGTCTGCATCTTTTTTCATTCTTCTATAGTTCTCAGTTGAACTCTTTGAAACTCTGCAAAATTAAATAAATACATAAACTAATAAACATATAAATAAATAAGCAAGCAAGCACATAAATGAATGTGTCGTTCATATATACGCCTGCAGCAAGACATTGTTGCTCAGTAAACACTTGCTAAAAAAAGAAGATATTTCAAATAATAGCAAGTGATAGAAATTTTAAAAATGCATTTTCTCTGCTATTACAAAAAGTAGAAATAAGAAAAGCCTTCAAAGAGACAATAGAAGCAGCATGCCTGATAGGTAAGAGACACACAATTAGAGGGGGAGGTTTAACAGAGAAAAATGTTTATGGATTATTTCTAAATGCCAGATTGAACAATTCCTATGGAATCTCAAAATAGACAATAAAAAGAAGCACATACCAAACATATAAAAGGTAGAAGAGAACAAAGTAGGTTCCAATAATGAATGATGCTATTTATTCAAATCAAGATTTGCCATTTTAACAACACATCACAAATGGAGTGAGTGAGCTCTGAATTTAATGTAATCAAGAGCTGGAAATCTACTTCTCTAAGTTTTAATTTTCGGTGTATCTGAAAAAAAGGGAGGGGAGGGTGAGACTGAGGTCACATGAACATAAATTAAGGATAATCGAGCACTTTAATTCCAAGAATAATTAATTAGCAATTTCTTAATAATTTCTATTTTAAAATTATCTTGGGAATGGGTGCTGTCTGCTAAAGAATAACAAACTATCGAGATACATAAGTCAATAAATCAAATTCCCCTCATGAATACAATATGCCTCAATGTATTGTTGAGAACTGTAGGCAAGAGTGATTTTCACTTACAGGTCATTCCACAGAGCAAATTATTCATATTTAGATTATTTTTGAAAGGGATCACACATTTACTTTGAATTCAGTATCTGGGGCTCCCAGAAGAATTTCCTTAACAAACATCCCAGCTGTTAGGAAATCTGTCACACAAGAGCTTGATCTATGTGTTGTTTTACAACCTTCCAATACGTTGCTTCTTCTGCCTCCAGTTATTCCTGACAACAAAACTGCATATTTGGTGGAGACTAGAGAAACACTTTGCAATCTAAGGTAAATTACGTAATCTCTCCAACTAGGCCTCAGATTGTACACTTTTAAACTACAAGGATTAGAGAATATGATTTAAACTACATTTCCAAATCTAAGATTCTATTTTTGCTTGAAATTTGAATGAATGGATGCCATTAACAGTTATTTCAACTATTTTGGAAATCTGCTTTTTTTTCTCATTTTTAATGTATCAATAGTTCCAATATTTTATTAAATCTAAACACAAAAGGATTGTGTGATTTGGAAAATTATATGATTATATGATTTGGAAAATTATCGTCTAAACCATACAAAAAATGTGTTGCATGGCATTTTAATATATGCAGTTATACACATTTTGCAATTTACTTTCCCATGTGTCCATATTTTGAGACCAAGAAGTTCATCTTTACTTTTGTTCATTCTTGAAAACAAAGAATTCTGATTAGTAGTCAAAGATTTTTAAGTCTTTTATCTTCAACCTTCTTCTAAACAAACCAAAGAAGAGGGATGTGGAAAGCACTTGGATCATATGCCCATATTTGTATAAAAATAAATAAAATAGGACTTTAAAAAGTCAGGACTTTTCCATATCATTTCTTTAACTGTCAATTTGAAATGGTCTTCTATAACCATGTTCTTTATAAAAATCACACAAAGGTTCTTCCCCACCTCCCTAAGAATTATCAAATTCAAGCGTTCTTAAGATTTATTACCTTTCAAAGGGTGTCAAAAACAAAAACTCAAACTAATGGAGAAAAAAAAAAAATCAATATTCTATGCCCAGAAAGGTGCTAGTAGAGAAAGGCTAACTACACATAATTACGTCACATTTACAACCCTTCCCTTAAACTAAATGAGATGAAATTTTAGGCAACACTATGTAAATGGGAAGTGGGAGGAGTGTGATCAATTTAAAAAAAAAAAAATTTGTTTTCTCCTTTCTTCATAGTCAATTATCAGTTTCAATGAGATTGGAATTAGTCCACATAGTAGTAAAAGCAACACTATTCTACACTAAAGAGATTTATTTTTTATTTTAGCAGGCCAATAATACTTGGAATCTTATCAATTAAATTTACGTAAGTATTCTTAAAAACAAACTGTTTACTATGTGTACTAAAAGTTTGTTTGGTGCACTGAGATTGTGTACTCTATTTGCTAAGTAATATTGTATTCTCGTTTAGTGATTGTCTGCAGATTACAATATTCAATCTCAATTTATCAAGTTCCAATATATTCTAGTTATCTATCACTATGTAAAAACTATTCTAAACTTAGTGGTTTAAAACAGCAATGATATTTCTAAAAGTTTGTGAATTTACTGGTTGGTTCTGCTTGTTCTACTGGGGCTCATTAATGCAGCTTCCCTCAGCTGGTATATAGGCAGCAGTGGAAGTTTCGTGATGCCCCCACTCGGACATCTGAAACCTGGGTGTTTGCTGTCTCTCTGGGGTGACTCAGTGTTTTTTAATGTAACCCCTCATCCCCCAGTAGGCTTGAAGGGTTTCTTCACAACATATGGTGATCTCAGAATTCCAGGAGGGGGAGAAAGAAAATTCAACGCCTTTTAATGACTGGGATCTGCATTCACACGAGGTCATTTCTCTGACATTTTATTGGTCAAAGCAAGGCCTAATATCTGGTGGATTATTGTTACATCATTTATCCTACTCTGTATAGATAATGTCATTTAGAGTTCAGTACTACAAAAGAAAAAGCAAAAAAAAAAAAAAAAAAAGACAGAAGGGAAAGGGTCAAAGAAAGCTGGTGTATTGGAGAGCCTTATTAGCCAAATGTTTGGAAAAACTATACCCCATGGTGACTTAGAAGACAGATCACATGTCCACCAACTCAATGGGAAACGTGTGGAAAGAACCATAATAATACTGTGTGTTGGTTATGACTAGCTGACTTAGGCAATGCATCATCAGAAAGAAACTCAGGAAAGGAATGGCTGGTTTACAAACAAAAATAAAATTAAATAGAATAGAGACAACGGAGGTCCTGAAGGACTTGAAAAGCTGACAGTTTCTATACCCAAAAAGTATGAAATGAGAGTTTCAAAAGCCTTTGAGCAACACGGTCTATTAAAACTAAGTGATGCAGCAAAGATCAGATGAAGAGTGGCCTCTCCCCTAAGCTGGAAGATCTCACAGTAGAGTTCATTTAAGTTAAAAGAGACATTTAGAGATGAGAAAGCAAAGACATATACCAGGTGTGAGAATTATATGTAGAAGACACTTTGGGTTTGGTTACTGGCACGTAGAACCTATGAAGTTAAAAAAAAAAAAAAAAAAAAAAAAAATTAGAACCTTAGTACTTTTCAAGGAATTAATTCCCAAGGATACCATAAGCCTAGGCTTAAAAAAATATTATCTGTCATCTACGTATGTTTGTTATAGGGTGAATTGTGTCCTCCCAAAATTTATGTGCTAAACCCCAGGACCTCAACATATGATCTTCTTCAGAAATAAGGTCTTCTCAAAGATAATTAGTTAAGATAGGGTACATATCAGACCTGTACACCAATAAGTCTAGTGTCCTAAGAAAAATTTGGGGAGAGAGAGAGAGACAGAGAGAGAGAGAATGCCATGTGAAGATGCAGGTAGATATCTACAAGACAAGGAACACCAAAGATTGCCAGCAAACCACACAAAGCTAGAGGGGAGGCCTGGAACAGATGCTTTCGCATTACTCTGAGAAGGAATCAACTCTGGCAACACCTTTATCTCAGACTTCTGGACTCCAGACCTGTGAGACAATAAATTTTTGTTACTTAAGCCACCCAAATCATGATATTTTGTTATAGCAGCCCTAGCAAACGAATGCGATGCCTAAAAAACAGTAACAAAACAAACACCAGTGCACACACAAAACAGAACGAAAGAAACTAACAGACAATCAAATATCAACAACCTTTCAGTTCCCCACAAATCCACATTTCATCAAGGATCTCCACTTAGTTCCACCTGTAGGGACTATTCATGATTCCTACATAAAGAAATTACCAAATCTTTATGGATAAATAACTGCTCTATGAACCATCCTTCTCCTTATGGGCAGCAAATTTCTAGTATCATTGTCCTATCACCGCTTGCTTTTTATTTTACAGTGTGGCACATAATTTGTTTTTTGAGTTCACAAGTTGCCAAGCGATTGTATTGGGACCTGATGGTCATCCTCCAGAAATCTTAGATTTTTTGCTGGATACAACGATTATTAGTTGAACATTGGATTCTCTCTCTTGAGAAGGAAATGTATGTGTTTTACGTGTGGAGAAAACATGAACCCGATTTTGGTGAAAGGAAGAGTGGATATTTCAGACACTGTTTCTGTTCTCCAATATTCCTATTTCCTTATTCTTACTAGGAATTGCTAGATTATGTTTTCCAGCTTTACTTGCAATAAGGTGTATAATGAAATGTTAACAGAAGTGATGTGAGCCACAGGCAGACCTGGCCCACAAAAACCTCCCTCGTGTGGATCTGCTTCTCCTCCATCCACACGCGGGGTGGAGAGGATTCTGAGGACCAGTGTGAACAGTCTCCCGGGGTGTCTTGCATTGTCCCGGTGTCCTACGACAATTCACAACTGGTCACTAGGAGAGGACTGTCTGCCCTGTCACTGAGTTCTCCAGTGAAGTTCTGTAGGTCCACAGGCAATTTATTAGAGCTGAACCTTGAAGAATGGGCACCCAAAGCTGGGTCCAAATATTAGGGAATCAGATCAAGAGCCTGTTGCTACTGACACTCTCTTGAAATTCAGGAACTATGCAAAAAAAAAAAAGAGTTCATGTAAGCCAACCATAACCTTGCTAGCCTTGCTAGCTATAAATGATAAGCATTTATGTCTCAACGGATGACACCATTTCTTTGTTTCTCATGTAAAGAGCGGCAGCTCTTCTCCAAATGGTCAGAGACCAAGTCTCCTTTCATCTTGCATCGCTTCCATCTAAAAACATGTTTTCTAGAGATGCTGATAATAAATCTGATGTCAGTTCTGTTATTGTTCTTTTGTGTCATGTTACTTCTCTCTCTCTCTCTCTTTCTCTCTCTCTCTCTCTCTCTCTCTCTCTCTCTATATATATATATATATATATATATATATATATATATATATATATATGCAATCTTTTTTTAAAAAAGCTGTGGGTTATAATTTACAAATTTATGTTGTAAGTCTGAGTCTGGCTCTTTTTTATATAAATTCTTCTTGTTGTTGTTGTTTAGGAATATCGTTGACTCAATTTATACATGCAGATCCTCATTCAGCCAGGGAACTGCTGTCATATTTAATTTATTTTTAACAAACACTTCCAAGAGTGCACACAGCACAGCAGAAAGGGTAGATGGAGATCCCGATGGATGGTTAAAGGCTGATAAGGCCACGGCAGCCATGCAGGGAGAGCATACCGCCTGCTTCAAAGGAAATGCAGTCAAGATCTCTAAAGATAAGGGCAGATCAGCAAAGATCTCTCAAAAACAAGGGAGGGGAGAAACCATCTTTAATCATCTGTCAGGACCAGAGAATATAGCAATGGCTTAGATTATCTGAGTCAAGTAGGACCCATCGACCTCTATCGCTCTCTCCTTCCTATTCCCTGGTCCTTCTCAGAAAAGGTCAGAACTTTTGGTAAACAGGCTGGAGTACAGAAGTAAAAGCACCAGAAAGGAAAAGAAAAGAAATCCAACCAAGCCCTTTCCCTCATCGGCAGTTTCAGGCAGAGCCATGGGTTATCAGTTGCTGAGGAGGAAAATTTAGTACCCGAGAAAAATTAGGACTTGGCCTAAATTTTCTCTAGAGAAACACAAGCCCATGGAGTCAGTATCAAGGATCCAGGGGTACAAAAATGAAATCACTTTATAATAACAATCCATAAGTTACCTTTTCCCTAAGAAACTGTTTTGAAAAATGCATAAATAGAGTATTATAGAAACTATAGTCATTGTTCTCTGGCCATATTATCAAATGCATTTTTAGATACCTGGAGTGAGCAGTTGCAAAAAGAGACACACAGACGTTACCAACTTTTTTTCAGTTTCATTAAAAATAGGCTGTGGTGAACAATATAGGGACTCCATATATAATTGGCTATAGCATTCCTAAAACATCTCACCTTTGCTTTCGGAAAAGGTGAAAAACATGAACTGACTTATAATGTGGGTACAATAATTTAGAGCCAGTTTTATAACCATACCCAAAGAATATTGAGCAATGAATGAATGGCAGTGCGGAGAGAAAACATCAACCGAATACCAGAGAACAAATTTGCATGTGGATTTCTGAATATTGCTGTCACCATGATGACCATGTACATGGCAGAACTATCCAGTGTGAACAATAGAATAGTTCTGCAGGAGATAGCTAGAATGTTAGATCTAAATATTCCCCAAATAAAGCAGGGATAATCTTCACTAAAAGTGTATAATTTATTTGGAAGAAAAGTTATACATTTGGATTTAAATATTTTACTCCATGAGGGTTACTTAGAATATTTTAATGCGACATAACAAAAGTAAAAATTATTGTGTGCTCACTATATGGGAAACTGTTAAACATTTTACATATAGTGTTACATTTAGTCCTCACAACTACGCTGTCCAATCGATGTTATATTTAACCTCATTTTTTTTAATGTTAAGAAATTGAGGCTTATACAAGAAAAAAGGACAAGCTCAAATTACAGCCATCCGTGGGGATCAATGTTTTCGTGCTTTAGTGGCCCGAAAGTTTAATTCACCAGTTTTGCCTGTTTCTCCAAGACAGTTTTAGGGATAACGATAGGTTAATTTTTTTAATGAACAGAACTAGGTTCATACAATTGCAAGTTTCCTTCTTCTCATTAAGCTACAACCTTTCTGCATTGGTTACAAAGCCATAGAAGCCAGGTTCATCTGCTTTTACAAGAGTACTAAGTCCAACATTAGAAAAATCTTTTTAACTTCAGGCTCAACTACATTTGCACTGTTTCACATAGTTTCTATGTAAGTGGGTGGATGTTTACATGCTTTCAGATTGCATTTGGCAGGGGGTGGGGGGAACAAGGAGAAAGAATAAGGCATAAAAAAGTGGAGAACTGCTTTTCCAGTGTATGGTGGGGGGATTGGTTATTCTGATTCGCACCTTGCCTTTCTGAATGTACATGCTGAAAGGGCATCCCAAGCTTTATGCTTTTACTGAACTTGTTCTTCTAATTTACATTGAGCATTATATATTTTATGATTAGAGACTACAGGGAATAAACATTTAGCTCGATTTCATTATATCATTGTAAGCCTCAGGCAGGTATAATGTAGTCAATTGTGAGTTAAGGAATAAAACGTAAAAGTAGGCTTCAATCTCCCTTCGGTCTTTCATGAAACCTACCCTCTCATTTTTTTTTAGACAATGGTTATTCATCAGCTTGAAGCCAGCACTATAGAGAGCATTGCAGAAACTTACTGTTGGGACAAGTGTCGAAGACTGTAGAGTCAGCTTTGCCATCTGCTGTAGTCCCCCAGCTCAGGAGAGCCGGCAAGGACTACAATTTTGCCACCTGAAAAGTGAATTGATCTTTTTTTTTTCTTTGACAGCTCTACTCGCTATAAAATGATTTCCCATACGGCGACAAAATCAGCTTTATTACATTGCCCGCTCTCATCCTTAGTTCTGCTCTCCAGCACTATACTGACCGAGGGAACCTAATCTCACTGCACACGCTCGCCCTACAAGTACCTGGAAACAACCGTCTAGGTCCCGCTTATCTTTTCCTCAGCCAAACTATTCATCATTCGATGTAATTTTCTTGACTATGGGAGTCCTCCTTAGGTGCATTTTCTTGACCATGGCCTTCCAAACAATCTGAAACACATAATTCAACCTAATAAAGAGCTTTCTCTCAAGTCTGACCAGAAGAGATTGTAATGTGATGCATGCAACTTAGATTGTAGCCTTTCAACCTTTTAGGGTCTTATTGTGATCAGATACACGCCGACCATCCCTAAAACTTGTGGGCATCCCCACAACTAACGTTAGACATGGAATAGCTAACTCTAAAAAAAAAAAAAAATCTTCCTTGAAATGCAACAATTCAGCTTTCTCCTCCAATCAGACTTATTAACAGATTGCTATTAGGTTGGTGCAAAAGTAATTGCAGTTTTTGCAATTATTTTTAACCTTTTAAACCACAATTATTTTTGCACCAACCCAATATTTCCAACTCCAGATCTTGTCATTATGGTTACGTCACTTGATGCAATAACATCAAAAAGAGATGCTCATCTGACACAAGATCAAAGCCAGACGTTCTTTTCAGGGAAAGAAAATCATAAACCCAATTTCTCACTGAGAAAATAACATTCCATAAAAAAAGTTAGAAACTTTTTAAAACATTACATTATCTAATACAGAGAATGAGGCATACCAGTTACATAGTACTTTAGAAAGCACTGTAAAAAGAACAACATGTCAAATATCGTAAAACATAAAAGCCACTTAAAAACATGAAGAGTTATAGTATTATAAGGCATTGTATTTCAGATCTTAGCAGGGAAGTACATAGGATTTTTCACTTAAAACAGTCTTTTTTTTTTTCCCCAACCACAGTTTCTTTCAGTGTTAAAAATCTAAACTAACAGGAAAACAGTTGATAAGGCACCGCACCAGAGAGGACAGTTTGGTTCTCAATTGTTGCACTGTCACGACATTACGTAAGGTGTTTTAAACTTCCTGAGACCAAGCTATCTCCTTTTTGAATAAGAGAATCAGATGTGCTAATTTCTAATTTCTTTCAGATTGAACTTTCTATGTCTCCATTGATTACCCTACCTCAGATTGAAAGTCTGTCCCCATCAATCTCTATTTTTTTAAGCGGCTAAATAGAGTTTACTTTTAAATTTAAATTAAAAAAATACATATTTTGCCATATAATTCACATTGGGTCTTAGCTTACATTGACCTACAATGAGGATTAATCTTTCCCAAATAAAATGACTGGTGCAGAGCAGTATCTCTGTTTCTCTCCTTCCAAATAAATCACAGTGTAGGGAGACATCATGATTCCTTCACATAAAATGAATGCTAGTTTTGCATCTGAAATGTTTACATCTAAAACGCATGTTTCTTTTTCTCTGGCACCTGTACAATGTGCTCTACTAATGCTTTAGGTGTGTGGTACTAGGTCCCGCCTGAGCACACAGAAAAGGGAAATCTGCCCAAGACATGGAACCTGTGCTGAGAGAGCTGCCCCTCCCTCTTCCCTCTCCCTACGTTTCCCATTGGCCTGGGGAGTAATTAAGTCATTAAAATAAATCAATATTTTCAAGATCACCTTTTATGCATGACACAATCCCGTACCTCATCTCTTCTGTTTGACTCAGGGCTTGGTTTCCTTGTACAACCTTCGTTTGGGCCTCTGTTTCTCTTGAAATAAGCATACCAGGCAGTGTCTCATTTTCCAGTTTCTTTGGGTAGAAATCAAGGACAGTTGACCCTTGAACACCAGTTGTACTGAACTCTGCCAGTCCACTTATATGCAGATTTTTTTTCAATAAATACTATCAATGTATTTTCTCTCCCTTATGATTCTCTTGACATCTTACTTTTCTCTAGCTTACTTTATGATAAGAATACAGTATTTAATACATAGCACACAAATTATGTGTTAATCAACTGTTTACATTACCAGTCAGGTCAACAATATGCTAGTCGTATGCCAAAGAAGAAAATTCAATGAAAGATCTTTAAATTTACTCAGTTGATTTTTGTTTTTTAATGGTAGTTAAGTTTTAGGGAAGTCAAAAGTTATAGGAGGATTTTCCACTGTGTGGGAAGGTTAGCACTCCAAACCCCTGTGTTGTTCAAGGGTCAACTGGAGGTAGTTCCTGCATGGGTTCTTGGCTGTACAAATGGGGGGTGCGCATTGTGGGAATAAAACAAATTGTATTGTGATAGATAGGAATCTGGACAGTAATTGGACCTTTGTCTACAACAATTAACGAAGACAATCCTTCTACCCATGGAGAATTCTCTCTATTCTCCATTAGTTAGAACCAGGAAGGAAAAAAGATAATTGTACTACTGCCCCTAACAAACTATGGTGTTCTATTTTTGATCCTGGGATATGTGAGGCTTCTGAGATCCTTCTGGCAGTCGCAAAGAAGTACGCTTTCTATAGCACATTTTACATTTTGCAATAAACCTCCTGCTTAATGGCTTCCTATCAGATAATATTTTTCTGCTCTGAGAAGTATCACTGCAGAGATATTGTTATGTGTCAATGGTCATTTTAAACATCATCCAAGCTTTCAATAACTGGTAAATACAAAGTATATTTCTATTTAATTTTTTAAGTAAGATGGTTTTTAAACACCAGAGGAAGTGGGGCTTTTAAGGAAAGCATAATAAATTCTCTACTAGTGAAATGTGAGGCCTACAAAGAGCATTACCTTGAAGGGACTGAATTATTCAGTCGAACAAGGCCCAGAGAGTGAATCATCCTATCAAAAAGTGACCTCATTCCAAAAATCCATTTCTAAAAGAAAAAAAAAAAAAAAAAAACTTTCCAAAACCTAATTGCAAAAGAGCACTGAAAACGTTTTTTTTTTTTTAATTTCACAATAAAAGAGATTAAAGAAAGCCCATCAAAATGGAAATAAATGGTTCAATGCTCATTTTTTAAATGACAAATAGTTTTCCTTTTTTACATGTAAAGGCTTTAAAGTTATTTCTGTTCTTCCAATCACATTCCACATTTTCAAAATTTTTTATAAGAGACCAGGATGATATTAACTCCATAATATCAACTATACACTGGGGAAAAGGGCATTATTCCAAAATCCAAACCTGAAGATGCAAATAAAGATTTATATCAGTGATGTATAATGTATAGTATAAATAATGGTCTCTAAGTTTCTTTACAAAATGTGGTTAATAAGAAAGTTTTGCAAGATACTCAGTCTGTCAGAAACTTTTATTGCTGACTTATGAGGTCTTTCAACCTTTCTATCTTGCTAAAAGAAATGTATTTTTTTTCCAGGAATTTATTCACTCGCCACACGATTTAGGGGAAGGTTACTACAATCCCATCTCTAAAGAGACTCCGGTCAGCCTACTTCACTCACAATGATGGCATTATTTGTGTAGGAAGGGGCATGTGGCACAGCTCTGGGCAGTCATACTTGAAGAGCAGTTGATTTTGAGGGTTCTGGAGGAGATTTTCTTGGGAAGATTGCTATGAAATGCTATAGCCATGTGACAACCACAAAGATAGCCAATCTAGGGGCAAAGTTAAAAAGATGTCTGATAAGAGAAATGGGAAGGACCATGCTACTGTATGCAATATCATCAACCTTGCCATCTCCCATACTCAAGACGTCCGGTTATATAAAAATATATGTCAAATACCGTCTGTGACTTGTGACTGAAGACATAATACCTGATAAGCTGAGAATATAGTTAGTGGTAATTCAGCAAGGAAGCAGCTGTAGATGCAGCAGCATTGTATAAGTAATGGATCATTTAAAAGTTAATAAGATAAAAAATGAATGGAAGGAATTCTTAAAAATGATGTTTATCTAGCAATATTAGCAACATAATCTCACTTTGATGTATTCAACAGAAGAATTTATTCAAAAGACTGGTCAAATGACCTCACCTTCAGTTTCAGGAAAAAGTGCAAAGACTGTTGTATCTTTGAACGTCGCTTAATCATGCTTATTTGACAGTATCTCAGCTAATAAAGATATAATTGAGAATGACTTTTCCAGTCCATTAGCAATAACTAAATAAATGACAGTTATGACTCAAGTTTTAAAATCTAGACAAAATTCTTGAAAAAATATCAGGAATGTTTAAGTTAGGCATTATTTTATACATTCATTCATTCTTCATCAATTTATCAGTCATTCATTTCATAAGTTTTCACTGAGGATCTACATTAGCTGAGACTCAGAATATGGGGTAAATTGGCTACACTGGAAAACACGAAAAAGGGTTTACTTTCTTGAAGATCATCACAATCTAGAGGGGGCAAAGGTGTCATATGATTAATCAAATACATAAGTATTTAGCTTAATTCTCCGAAGCACTGAGATAAAGTTTAAATTGTGAGGAAATGGATGATGAGTGTATATAATCTAATCGGGGTGATTAGGTAGGTGGTGCATAAGCAATGGCCTCCCAAGAGGGGTAGCCAGCCAGCACTGGGAGAAAGATTTTCCCACTCACATTGTTCAAAATCCTCAGTGCAAGGTGATAATAAAAAGCATACCAAACATTTAGTTGGCTTTATTAGTGTTTTAGAAAGTCCACCTAGTCTACAATAGTAGGCACCCCTTATTGCCTGTGGCACAGATGGGCCACTGTGGCTGCCCTGCCTTTGGTAAAGACTGTCTGTGAGGTAGTGACTCGTAAAATGAAATCTTCACAGAACTCTTCACCACGTGAGTTAGCAAGAAACCAGTATCCACGTCATTCATATATAATACCCAAGGGACTTCATTTAAAAGCTATGAACAAATTTTAAATTTGGATTTTGAGACAATTCAATTTTTCAGTGTATTTTTCCCTAAGAGTCTTGTCCGTTTCTGCTTCACCATCCCACCTGTTTTCAGGTTGACATAGGATCACTGTATAATATAACAGTGATGGACATTAAGAGCACATACACACACACACACACTGACACACATATGATTATCTGCTGTTCTTATGGCAAGGCACAAACACACACACACACACACACACACACACACACAGAGACAGACATCCATAATATTTTGTAGAAAATTTTGAGATATTTAGAAGGATTTATATTCATTCTAGATTAGAAACTTCTTACATTAGATACATTTTTGTCTGTTGGACTGGTCCATTTAGTGAAAAACTTCATACTACAGTGATGAATGTATGACTGTCAACATCAGTTTTATTGAAATCTAGGACTAGAATTATTCTGCAGAAAAGTTCTTAATTTTCAGACACCTTACCTTGTCATGTTTGACTTTAATGACTAAATTATCTGCATAATGTATATTTTTCTCATGCTAGTGTTAATTTTGTCAAATTTAAATATAAAATTTTAGTTCAAAACATTATTTCCATTTTTTTGTTGATGCAACTTTTGGGTCGGCATCACTTCTACATTTTTAAACTGGGACAAATTACAGTTTTAAATAATCACAAGTTGACAATTACAAAATGTATAATGATCAATTGTGCTTTTTTCAGAAACATGAATATTGATATAAAAATGGGACTAATATCTTACATATGTGAAATGAAAGATTGTCGTCTTAAGGGTCGAACACTAAATACATATTAGTGCAAACAATTTTACTAGGGCTTAAGCTTACATGAGCAATCAAAAGAAAAAGTAATCATTTTTAAATTGAACAAGAACATCAGTTTTGTTATTTAAGAAATCTTTAACTTTGCAAAATGAATATTTAGTGCTATTTTTAGCCTTTTATAATTAGCAGACAACTTAATCAGCACAAATAAGTCATACTATTAGTGTTAATCTCATTGTATACTGGGAAAAAATGGAGTTAATTATGAGGACATGCTAAATGGAATAGAAATATGTAAGCATTTTGAGAATGTTAAAATGTCTTTAAATCCTAGGAACCTATTTTAAAATGTATGCTAAATGAAGTAAGTCAGACAGAGAAGGACAAATACCATGATTTCACTTACATGTGGAATTTAAAAACAAGACAAATGAACAAACAAAACAGAAAATGACTCATAGATATAGAGAACAAAGTAACGGTTGCCAGAGAGTAGGGGCGGGGGATGCGAGACAAAAGTGTAGGGGAATGTGAGTTGTGAATATTTTATATGGGGAACAAGGAAGTTTCGACACCACACCACATTTAGATAAGTTTTATATCCTAAATAAAATTTTTAAATCTTTGGGCTGTAAATATTTGGTAATAATTATATTTGTTATATAGTAATTGAACTTCTTTGTTTACACCAAAGTTTCTCAATATCAGCAGCACTCTTGAGATTTTGGATGGGACGATTCATTGTCATGGGCTGTCCTGTGCATTGTAGTGTGTTCAGAAGCATCCCTAGATTCTGTCCCCAGATGCTGGTATCACACCCCTTCCCAGAAAGGACAACCAAAAACATCTCCAGATATCACCAAGTGTCCCCTGGGGAGGAAAATCCACCTGATTGAGAAACACTGCTCTAAATGCAATGGGGGAGATGAAAGAAGAGAGGGGTGATCCAAAGCACATGGTAGAAGAGAATGACTCTGTGTTATTTAAACAGTAGGCAGCAAGGAATATTTTAAGTTGCCTTTTGTTTCTGTTTTTCGATTTCATTGTCTCCACAATGACTGTCATAGAAGAAAACCAAGTAGAACATTCAAAAATGCTGGGATGAGGAGGCTCCCAAGGAGTGTTCTAACCTAGAACCTGAGGGTAGAATATCGCACAGGGCTTTAGCAAGATGTATCAAGTTAAGCTAAAACCGTGTTTCCCCCGAAAATAAGACCTAGCCGGACCATCGGCACTAATGAGTCTTTTGGAGCAAAATTAATATAAGAACCGGTATTATATAATATTATATTATATTATATTATATTATATTATATTATATTATATATATTAAAGACACGTTCTTATACTATATAAGACCTGGTCTTATATTATATTAAAATAAGACCAGATCTTATATTATTTTTTTGCTCCAAAAGATGCATTAGAGCTGATTGTCCAGCTCGGTTTTATTTTCGGGGAAACACGGTACTGAACACCCAGATGTCATTTTTTATTAAATCAGATTCTATAATAGCCATGAGAAGAGTTACAAAAGGACCCAGGTTTTTATGGTTCACAATGTTTTATATCATTAGCCCATTTCATTAATGAACGAGTGAATGAATGAAAATATCAGAGGACTGGCCAATTTGTCAGGCTTTCCCACTCTGGCCCAGAGAATTTTGGCTCTTTAATTCCACCAAGTAAAGCTAGCCAAGGTCAAAGTGTTGATCGATAATAAATATAAGACAATATCTGATAATTTTTTAAACTTAGAATTTTATTAAGGTGACAAAATCTGTCAAGAACAAATATAGCCTTACTCTCCATTCAGAACTATATATTATTTACTATCCAAGTCACATACAGTAAGTAGAAGGGATTTTGATTTTACTACACTTTTAGGCGATATGATCTAATGATGTTGAGAATAGGTTCAAGACTCAGCCATTTACTAGTTTTATTTCTCTTAGTGCATTTCTATTGTTCTACTAGAGATTCTAATATCATACATATAAATGTTTTGAGAATACAATAAAATAATGCAAGTAAAATACTTAGTCCACTGCTACCATATTTCCAACAGCTTTTCAAATATTAATAAATGTTTAATGAGGGTTTAATCTATTAATACATTACTGTTCCTCCTGGTCTGAAAACAACCATTAATCAGCACTGCCAACACTTGATTATACACAAAAAAACGCAGTTTTCTTGCTTCAAATCATGTGATGCCTCCTCCGCAAGCCCACAATACTCTTATTACTTGCTGTCCGGACTGCTTGGTTTCTACTGTCTCTATCTTGAGGTCCTATGATGTTCTTAGTCTTTAGAAATTTGAATGCTAGCTAAATGGTCACTTTATCAATGAAAACTTCATTTTGAATCTCCCAGAAGCCTTTGCATTATCCAACTTTACTTATGAAAACATCTTGGCTTCGTGGCTGACTATTCTGTGAAAGGCTTGCACAATGCTGCACTTCTCACCCCGTTTAATCTCATGTGCACCCAGCTGGGCACCTCCTGTGTAATATCAATACCTGCTCTGGCAGCAGGTCAGGATGTGTTGCTCATGTGTTTCATTCCCCCTCCTTATGGCTGCCCTGTAACCTCCAAGAGCTGTAATGTCAGCCTAACTATGGTGAAGAAAACTCATCTTCCCTCAGTTTTTATTTTACTCCCGCTTATATGAATAAAGGAAAGAAGAATGAAAAGCAATTACATAATTCAGAACAGGACACTACAGTTTTTTGTACATAAATAGGTTCATTTATAAAACACAGTACAACTCCATATGATCATGAAGGATAGAACTGCCCAGGTTCATGAGAACCAAAAAATCAATTTGGTGGGGAAGGAGGAACGGTAGAGCCCAATATGATATTTTTTATGGTGAAGGAAAATGGACTAACTATGCTGTCATAGATTTCAACTGAAAAGTAGTGAAATCATGGAAATTGTAACAAACACTACACAAAGAAGCATCAAACTGATTTTAAAAGCTTTTTTGTGTGTTCTATTGATTTTTCACTATTATGACCTTGTTCTTAAACCTGCTTGGTTGTGATCCTAATTTTCTACTCAATTTTTGTTTAGATCCCACTAGGATAGTGATACAGCATGATTATTCAGAAAAGCACAGGGGAGAGGAGATTAAGACTTCCTGCTAATGAGAATAAGGCAAGGAAACAGAAATGTGCCAATCTAAGTATTCTACCTGTAAATTGAACTGCCAGACAAGAGGAAATAAATAATACTTCATCAGAAGTCTCTTTTTGATGGAAAGAAAAAGTCTAAAAATGCTCCAAAAATAAATGTAAAGCAAAACAAACAAAAGCCATAGACTGCAGGGAAGCAGTGTAAGGGGACCATACTGAATCTTTAACAATATTATAAATGTTAAATTACCTTCCGATTATTACTTCATATAACTATAATACAGTATTTTCTGAAGCTTTTAATTACTTTTGTAAGAATCCAAATATGACATACTTCAGATACACATGCAATAGATTCACTTAAATTATGATTTGCAAGTTATTATATTGTATATAACTATAAATGGGAGGTTGTTGCAATACAGTATTATTTATATTTATACCTGAAATAGTAAAATACTTATTACAAATAATTACTTAATGGCATTGTTATAGTATGAGGCTTTTAATAAGTAATGAAAATAAACAATGACATTAGAATATTATAGCTTCTGAAAAATATATGTGCATATATATTTCTAAATCATCTACCTGGTAATCTTTATACTTATTTTTGTGTAAACTTCTAATCTTCATTTATTTTCTTTGATCCTCCCTAAAATGTTCCTAATACAAGAGAACAATGTAAATAGCTGCTTTGTTAACATGGATTTTCCTATAATCAACCTAGACATTTTTAAATCTTGCAACTATGCAGCTATAAATAAAAAGCATAAATTTAAGTGTTACTTATATTGAGGAATCCTATTCCATGTGCTTCCTCATTTTTAAATGGTATTATGTGGTTATTAATTAAATTTAACTGCTCAGATGTATTATTCACTTTTCATTTTTTCTCAAAATTAAGTCTTCATTGGTCTTAATTTGATATTTAAGAAAAATAAGAACTGTGTTTACTACAAAAAGTGTTGAGCTAAAGGTTGATAGGTAGTGTGCAGTTTTATTTCTTAATATGTCTGCAATTATGATACTCTACAATCAAGCTGACATTCACCATGAAGACCCTATGGCCTCGTGAAATTATCAGCCATCAAAGAAAGATTGAATTATCTTTAGTGAATTATACTTATAAAGTACTGTATACCATTATATTTTGAATAGGTTTTCCATTATAACTTTTCTTAGGGTTTTTATTTAAAATTGATTAGAGGAAGTTATTCAATTAATTCAATCTTTGGGTAACAATTTTTGTTTAACAGAATTTTTACTCAACTATGACATTATGAGTAAAACAGTTCAAAAACTAAAATTTTAAAATGAATATGCCTCAGGGTACTTTGAAGTTACTAAAATATTACAAATAAAAATAAATTTTCACCTTCATAATTTCTTAGGATCCTGAGTGAAAGAGTTTACTGAAGCATTTTGGGGACAAGGTTGACAACAGGTAAATGAAACCTTGGAAAGCAAAACAATCTTTAAGTGGGTCTACTGTATTATTGGTATATTTCTATCCCTGAATATTTCACAATTGAAAATCCAGTTTGTATTGATATTTAGCATTATTGTTACATGAAAATTTTTAAAAAATATATCCTAGGTGAAAGATTATAAATAACTGTTGCCATGAGTAATTCATTAAACATTTCTAATTTCAAAATATGTGAATGATCAATATATATTTTTGGATGTAGAAATATCTTCTTAATCTCAAAGGCAATGACTTTAGCTTATATTATTATTATTCTGACTTTGATGAGAATTTCATTGCTAATTATCACATATAATCTTAAATAGCATTTTAACTAGATTGACCTACAGAAATTGTCAAAATATTAAAATAAGTGAAAAAGATGCACACTAACTTCTATTTTTTCCTGGCATAGAAAGAGTCATCACATAATTTCATCAAACTCTAACTTATTAAAAACATAGATAGCTGTGCCTATTAAGCACTGTGGATATCTTTGAATCTTTATACACTCACGATCCTTAAAATCTAGAATAGGCACAGTTGGAGAAAGCATCTACAGACTTGTAGAATTTCTATATGAGCCTTTAATATAGAAAGACAGGTTTCTTGGTGTTCCTAAAGTCTGTCCATTAAATCAAACTTGCAAGATTTTCAGACATTTTTATTTTACATTTCACAGGTTCTGGTAGCACAGCGAATTAATAATGTAGTCATAAGC
Source organism: Rhinolophus sinicus (assembly GCF_057876585.1). Lineage (NCBI taxonomy): Eukaryota > Metazoa > Chordata > Mammalia > Chiroptera > Rhinolophidae > Rhinolophus > Rhinolophus sinicus. Next base: position 124,232,431 of record NC_142515.1, read on the forward strand.
TCATTTTTCAGTTTGATTTTGAGCATTTTATTTTTCCATAAGTATTTTTTTTAATTCAAGATAGATTATGTTTTCTTCAAAAACCACGCTTTAGCCCTATATACGTAAGAAATTTAGCATAGTCATATGAAATTAGGATATGATGAGATGTCATGTTTCCTATAAAATACATAACTAAATGCAGATTTTAATACTAAATTTAATATTTCATTTATAATCAAGTTTTTATAAGAAGCATCTAACTAAATCATAGATATTTTTCCAAAGAACATGGACCAAATTGTATATTGTATGTGCCCTGATGAATTTCTAAGAATTTACCCTAAGGGCCCATCATTTTGTTCAAAATCAATTAAGGAATATGATATGGAATTACTCTAGAATTTCAAAAAGTATGCTTGAAAAATTGGCAATAATCTAGGTCAGACTTCATAGTTCGTGACTTGTATTTTAAAGGCTATTACAACCCAAGTTACTTGAGTTTATGGTATATTAAGTTTGAAATTACTTAAAAGTGCAACAACAAAAAAGCAAAACATTTATTTTAGTTACAGAAGAGCTACATTGTATGTGTATTTATTTTCTATCATTTTAAGGACAAAAGAATCTTTCATGGAGAAAATATTTAAATTACCATAAGCTTATATATTTTGTAGCTTATAATTTATAGTCATAAATTATATATCAATTACAAGAAAACTGCCTTTTAAATATTAATTTAAAAATTGCTGACTTAACACGATGGCAGAAAAAGCTTCAAGTTAATTTACCGGTTTTAATTCAATCTGACTGACTTAATTATACCGCCATACTTGGTTGACGTAGGAATATTTTCTTTTTTCTTTTGATGAATTTAAAATACATGAAACTTCACTATTCTTTCTTGAAATAACAGAAAAACTCACAGTAATTTTAAATATTATTGACATGGTATGTAAAAATGCAGAGTGATGATCTAATTTGTTTTTTTTAAATGCCACTATATGTTAATTTCATTTATAGTTATAAGCAATCTGCAGGCTCTATTTGTTGCCCAAAGAAGTCCGTGCTAAGACATAACAAATAAAAAATTGCAATTTTGCTTTCAACATTCTTTGTTGATGTTGTTGTTGTTGTTTTTCCCCAAATTTGGACAAGATTTTGCTCATGTTCATTTCCACTCTATTTGTTGTCAGAGGCTCTACATAGAAACATGTTTTATCTCAGCTTGGATCCTCTAAAGGATGACCAAGCATTTTAGCCTGCTTATTCCCATTTTGTCTTAGCTTTCCCTAAACCAAGTTTCGTTATCTTGCCCACCAATAATACCTAGTCTTTGATAACTCATGTCTCAGCAATAAAGTATCCAAGAAGTCCTAGGCTGGCCCCTGCTTGTGTGCCAATTATGTGTTTCAGGAAAAAATTATGTTATCATGTTGATTATTATTGATAACTTTCTTGGTTCAGAGCAGAGGTCAGTGGGAAAATATCTGAAGTTTCGTAGTGTTGAGTTTCACTTCAAACTCTTCCAGAGGCAGTTGTCTAAGCTTTCCAACTAGAAGAGCTACATAGCCATCAGATCAATTCTACCTTTTCATGAGCATTACATCTTCATGACACGTGACAAGGTCATTAAAACTTATAATCAGGACCTAAATGTACTGAAATTTTACCACCTGAATCATCATCCACTAGAATAACTATAATCAGAGTCTTAAAGATGGAAGGAAAGGTAAAGATTTCTTCTCACAGGGAAAAACATGAAGACTCACAAGTTTTACTGTAGCGAATGTCCCTAAGCCACGTAGCTTGTTAGTGGAAGACAGGACTAAAAACTTTCTTTAGTTGACACTGAGGTCAAGAAACTAAGGACATCAGCAATTTTTAAAAAATGATATTCATGCATAGGATTTAATAACAGTTAATCACTGAGGCTGATCCCATCTTTCTTACACAAGTGTCACTAATCGGATGACTTTAACCACATTCTCCTTCCCCAGCTTTGACATGTCCATAAGTTATTTACTCATCAGATAAGCCCAGCCAGGAATCCAATGAGAAGTGCCATAAAAGACCATTAATTCATACCACATATTCCTCTTCTCTTTCGTACCCACTGTCATTATCCTCCCACTGTATTTAGGCTAATTCTAATTGATGGATTCCATCAGCAAATTAAAAACAATACTCTCTAGACTTCAGTGATGAAAAACATACAGAGTAAAACAATATGTTCCTTGGAAATGCAGCACTTTGTTATCTTTATGGTGCAAAGTGAAAGACAAATTAAGGGAAGAATGCTGTGCAAGCCTTTTTTATTGCTTTTATGATAATAAGAAGATAGTCCTTATTTGTTTTGATTGGATGGTGTGAATTCATTGTCCTGCTACAATTTATCGATTTGGTTAAAAATCACCGGATGCCTGATGGAAAACTCACAGGTGTTTCCTTCTGATAGTTCACATTTGCAATTTAAATTGCATTTATAAGCTTAAATGGCTCAGTCACAACTACAGGTTCACTTCTCTAAAGAATAACCTACATTTCATGAAGTATTTTTTTTTTATTAGCATTCAGTTGTAATTCATACAATAATCTTTTCGATAAGTAGGTAAGCGTCACCTATTGTAAAGAAAGTTAGAATGAGAAACTGGCTGCAAATTAATATTTATTGGAGGCAAGGGAGAAATTACAACAATATTTTCTATGTTCTTAAGTTTGAGATTAAAATCTAATCTCTCCATTGCAATATTTAGGGTGGAACTAAAAGCACTGATCATTTTTGTATGAACTCTTTGTGTTGTTGCTCTGTCTAAAATTTAGAGCTGTGGTGTAAATTTAACAGAACTACTCAAAAAAACCACTTATAAAGATGATTCCTTAAAAAGTGCAAAAATAATACCCAAATGTTTTCACATACTAAGCATCACAAGCCTACGATGATAAAGGATTTTGTGAAGCAAACTCCACTCTTCCTGAACCTAAATACCACAGTGATTTTCACTGAAATCATCCTTCATCTGTCTCTCTAATCCTTCTCCAATACTGGAGATGTTCCTACTGGATGCTGAAAGCACTTCTCATTAGTTTCAAGCTCTGGCATTGGCTGGAAACACCATAGTAGGAATAAAAGATGTATTTGAAAACTATCCTATGTTGTTGCCCTGAGTTTACTACATATGAGTTACCACTCATTGGATTCTGGAAGAGAATAATGATGCATAAACAATGTTGGGAAAATAATCTTATTAAAAAATGTATTGTAGATTTTTTTTTCTTTTGAGGTGCTTTAACCAAAAATAGGAATAATTTTCACCCAACATAATTTAAAATAGTTCTGATCCTGTTACTCCTTCATTATTTTTTGACTACATTTCAATTGAGAAATGAAACCCTGCGTTTATTTCTAAAATTGCTGAGTTTTCTTTTCTTTCTTTCCTTCCTTCCTTCCCTTCCTTCCTTCCTTCCTTCCTTCCTTCCTTCCTTCCTTCCTTCCTTCCTTCCTTCCTTCTTTTTAAATTGAGGGTAGCAACTAGCAATCCTGAATCCCCCACTCCATATTTATGCCAAACACATACTCGTAAATACATTTTAACGTGAATGGCGGATTCCGTAGCTATTGATAGACTACACATGAACTGGGTGGACAAGGGGAACAAAAACTCTTTTCTAAGTCTTTTTTTATCTTCACTTTTATAGAGAAGTTTGATTATCACTAAATATGTGAGATTATAATTTGTCTATAGTTGGACAACAATACTATTTCTTATTCTTGATCCTGTTCCAATCTCTTCCTCAATTGTCACTCCTCCCCCAATTCCTTATGCGGCTTTGAGATGAGCAGCATTCCTCTGGTCCTCAGCCTGCGTCACCACCAAACCTCCCTTCACGATGCCTGTTTCCATGGAGCATTTTATCGTAAACACGAACTTGAACACTACAGTCATCTTCAAAGTTCCAGATTAACGATGCTTTAGGAGGGAGTTTGAAGACACTCTTCAAATTCACATGAAATGGAATGGTGGAATATGCAAATGGTATTTCCCTAGATTCTAGATCCCCCCAGAAACCACCATAGATGCTATTTGGCATGAGCCTCTTCAGTTAGATCACTTCCATCTAAAGTGAAATCATGTTTCTCTTATCCTTCTTGAGGGCTTGGTATATTTAAAAATCACTGATTTCCTAACAGTACCTTCACGTAAGAAAAAGAATAGTGTGAGTAGAAGAAAATTTCTGGCAATGAATATATGGAGATCCATAGTTTTAATTTCTGAGTCTACAACAAATTATTTATAAATTATACTCACGGCATAAATATATATATTTTTAAATAAGCTCCCATAAAATACTATGCCATACTAGCAGAACAGAATGACATAAAGCCTCAAGAGATTTTGAAGAAAATTAAAGTACAAATGCAAACATGAAACAAAACAAGAGCCCATGTTTTTATTCCTGATGTAGCTCAGCATTACAAATAATAGGGCAGTTCTTGTCTTTTCACTTCTAGATGGATTTTTTTTAATTGGTCACAAATAAACTAGAATAATAAGTTAGACAGGTGACAGGCAAAATCCAAGAAATTGGGAAACTGAACTGGTGCATCTTTAACTATGAACTCGATCATTCAGTGACTCCCACCTACTCATAAGGAATTAGAATAGCCTCAGTTTCAACAGTGCTATGTATGAACCTGGGACCTTCAAGCCTTATGCAATATGTATTAAACCTCTTACCTTTAGGTAGTCTTTGTTCTAACTTGGTTGTTATATAGGGAAGTAATTCTCAAAAAAAAAAAAAAAAAAGAAAAAGAAAAAAAGAAAAAATGGAGGGGAATCAAAAAGTAGTCAAAGGATTGCTATTAACAACCTGAGTCTCTAACAGTCTACAATTTTGGGAAAGACCAGCCATTCAAGAAATTTGAGAGAATGCCAATGGGTTGCTAATTCAGATGAACAAGTGTCATTTTTTTATTTAAAAAAAGTCACAAGATCATAGAGGGTTTTCAAGTTTCCAGGTCACCCTACTAGGAGCCACAGGAATTGAAAGTGCAGCTGGAGTGTATCAAAGGGTGAAACAGCAGAGAGCTCAGAGGCTTGGGAGGGAGAAAAGCTGGTAGTTTCAGGTTATAGCTGAGATGAAGAACTACAAATGTGCAATTTAAATTTAGAAGCATACGGATATTTTAAAAGGTCTCTAGCGCTAGTTTTTTTTAAAGATAGATTCGAAGAAGTTATGGCCCTTCCCTGCCTCGTTCACCTTGAAATTCCATGACCACTCATGACCACTGTGACACCAAATACCTTTTTTTTTCTTGGAATCAAGTATGACAGACCTTCAAGCAGAAATCGGTTTCTTCTCAGCTCCCTGCTAATAAGAACCAACAGAAACATGCATGCGGCCATATGCACCACTGCCATCAGGTCACCTAGGTGAAGGGTCACTAAGATATAATAAAAGCATGGCACCAAGATTTGTCAATGCCCTTCCACATAGACTCAGGGCAATGAACCAGACAAGAAGGGCTAGAAATGAGAAAAGAAGGACTCCAAAGCATATGTTAATATTTCTTTTGAAACCAGTGATTAATATGGTTGGAGGACTTCAAACATTATTAAAAAACAAAGATGGAATATTTAAACTTGATGCGATACATACCAGTATAATTTGGGGTTGGCTGATGGCTTCTATATTTTAGTTTATTGTTACTTACATAAACAGAGTGACTCAAAACTAAGTCAATTTTCTCTAGATATTTCATAAGTAAATGTGTTAGTTCTTACAGATTTGTTGAGAAGCTTTTGTGTGTTCAACGCTTTGTTTGTAAACATTGAAACACTCCAGGGCTCATTTCTGGGCTTTTCTCTTTCTACAGTCTCTACCTCTCTGTCCTTATGTCACACATTTGGCTCCTGATCACCAGGCCCCCTCCTATGCCCTTGACGTTTGAGTAGTTGGAACAGTCTGCCACCAGATTTTGGCGGACTCCTTGCCATTTAGTTCTTGACTCAACCATCACCTAATGAGCATGAGTCACAGTGCCTGGAGTGGGTGATAACAGAGTGAATGACAGATGAGCCCTGTTCTTGGGGAGCATGTGATCTATAGGGTTGACTTGTGAATTAGGAAAGTGCTCAGACTGTAAAACAGATTTCAAAATTTTGTTCTTTGAGCAAGAACAAAAGATTACCTACACAATGCAATAAATATTATACCCTGCAAAGAAAAACTCTTTAACATGCTTTATTTTATAGCTTCGTATCACTGGTGAGTCAGAGAGAGAGAGAGAGAGAGAGAGAGAGAGAGAGAGAGAGAGAGAGAGATAACAATTTCATTTCCATTAGAAATGTTGTGCAGCCTCAAATTGCACTACTACTGTCTCTCCGAAAAATTGAAGATACTTTGGAACATGCTCTGTTTCTAAAACCATACAAAAGTAAGCAGCAGAGACCCAGAGTGAGAAAATAAATATTCCAGAAGGGAGAAAGGATTGGTGGGGAGGTTAGTGGGGTAAAGGATATAAAATATAAATGTATATCTCATGGCAATAAAAACCACTTGTCTTACATACCACTGATTCAATTCATAGCAGAGTTTCTTGTCCCAATGGAAATGAAAAATTCAAATATATATAAAACATTTGGTGAATTTCATATGCCAAAATGAATTGGCTTTGCCTTAGTGTCATATACAAAGCAAATATATATTTAAAAATCCACAAATAAAATAAATTTGAATCAGAAGTTGCCTTTGTCCTATAGAGGTAAGGAGGGAAGATATTTATAATAAATACTAATGACAAAGTATTGGTGTGCATATAAATGTAGATGTGGGCGTGGACATGAGCATGGCAGAGTTAGGAATAAAAATAAACACAAAGAGTGGCGAATTATACTTCAATATTTCAATAGCTATGATATAGCACAGTCATAGAAACAGAGAGAAAAAGAGGGAGGCTGGGAGGGAGGGAGAGAAAGCGAGAGAGAGTTGAGATAAATGGCTCTATCAGAACCAAAAAAGGGGCAGCCTAGAAAGACAGAAAGTTTTTAACAATAATTGCTTGTTGCCAGTCAATCAACAAGGAAAGAAACTGTGTCCCCATGCCCATACACACCATCAAAGAACAAATAAGCAACCCCATTTTTCACTCTCAGGAGGCTGATCTAGTGCTCCAGTACCCCCACTGGGGTGGTACTAAGCAACAGCAAGTGGGCAGCTGGAAGCTTCACCATTGTCCAGCTGGAATGAGGAGCTCCTATGCTCAGACATCAAACAACTATATGCAGAGGGGACTTGCATGCCCATCTGGCAATATCAGGCAGCACACACACTGCCCTTGCCTGAGCAGTGCCAGAGAAAGCCATGTAAGGTAAATTCTAAATCAGAAACTAAATTCTAAGTCTCAAAAAATAATAGGAAAATGTCCAGGTTTCAACTGTAAATCATTCATTATGCCAAGAAGTAGAAAAATGTAGTCGAATAAAATTGAAAAAAAAAAAAAAAAAAAACAATCAGTAGATGATAGTACCAAGATGACTGAGATATAATTATTTGACAAAGATTTTAAAGCAGTCATCATAAATTGCTTCAAAGAAAAATTATAAACAAATGAAAAAGAAAGTGGAAAGCCTCAGCAAAGAAATACAAAGTCTCAGACAAGAAAAATAAATGATAAAAATAACTAAATAAAAAAAAAAGTAGATTTACTAAAAAATAAAAACCAAAATAAAAAAGTTCATTGGATGGGTTTATCAGCCGAATGGACGGGACAGGAAAGAACTGATTAAGTAGAAAACAGAACAAGAGATCAATCTGCAAAGCAGAGAGAAAACAGTTTGTTTAAAAAATAATGAACCAAGCCTTAGGGACCTGTGGGACTATCACAAAATAGCCTACATTTATGTCAGTGGATTTCATGAAGTACAGGAGAAAGAGCACAGGACCAAAAGAGGTAATCAAAGTAGTTATGGATGAGAACAGTTTGATGAGAGACAGAAATCTACATTCTAGGAACTGTACAAACCCCAAAAGAGTAAACCCAAACAAATCCATACCAAGACACATCATAATTAAACTGCTGAAAAATAAAGACAAAGGCCTTTTGAAAACAGCCAGAAAAAAATTGGTCACATTATCTATATGGGACAAAAGAAATCCATTACAATGCTAGTGTATTTCTCATCGGAAGGCAGAAGGCCAGAAAGAAATGGCACGATACTTTCCCCATGTTGAAAAAAAAAAAAAAAAAAAAAAAAAAATTGTCAAAACAGAATCCTATTCCTAGTGAAAACATCCTGGTAAAATAATGACATCAGTTAAGTGTGAAAAGTTATGTATAGGTAATGTATTACCTAGAGCAACCACACAAAACATAAAAAGTAGTATATTCAAATCACTATAAATAAATCAAGGTGAAATCCTAAAAGAATGTTTAAGTAAGCCACAGAAAAGCAATTAAAAAAGCACAGATGAACCATAATCAGAGAAAACAAGCCTAAAACAAATAATAAAATAGCCTTAAGCAACAACATATTGATAATTACATTAAGTATAAATGCTCTTAACGTGTCAATTAACAGACAGCGTGGCAACCTGGATTAATAAACATGACCCAACTATATGATGTCTTAAAAAAAAAAAAAGAAAGAAAAAAGAATAAAAATAAATAAAACCTCACTTCAATTACAACAATATAGTCAGGCTGAAAGTAAAAGAATGGAGAAATAGATTTATCATGTAAACATCAGTCCCAATAAATCAGGAGCGGCATTGTTTCAAAGGAAACGTTCTTTATCTCCACAGTATCAGTGCCACTGCTGTGCTTGTGATAGAGTTGGGCAATATGCTACTATACAGGGAAACTGGGAGAAGGCCAGTTTCTCTGTATGAAATCTCTGGGATTTCTCTGTATTATTTCTTAATACTGCATGTGAATGTTTGATAATTTCCAAGTATAAAATGTAATCAAAACAATTTTAAAAATTGTGATGGTTAATTTTATGTGTCTACTTGACTGGGCCTCAGGGTGCTCAGACTTTGGACCAAACGCACAGTGTGTCAGTGAGGGTGTTTGTAGATGAGATTAACATTTGTATCAGCAGACTGAGTAAAGCAGATTTCAGTCCCTCACCTTGGGTGAGTGATGCCTGCCCACCCAAAGGATTGAAGGCCTGAACAGAGCAAAAGGGCTGAGTCCGAGAGAACGCCTCCTGCCTGAGGCTTGAACTGCAGATGCTGGTCTTTTCCAGCCTTAGGCATGAGAATGGAACATCAGCTCTTCTGGGATCACAAGCTGGCTTGGTGTTCGCACTGGACTACACCATTGGCTCTTGTTCTCAGGCCTTTGGAAATGGAATAGAAATAAATGCACATGTCTCTCCAATGTGCTGACTGCAGGTCTTGGGACCTCTCGGCCTTCGTAACTGAGTGGGCTAATTCCTTATTTTATATATATACCAGTGATGCCAAAAAATGTATACACATTTTAAGAGATGTTATCTATGCTCAAGCAGTAGTTCTCCATAATCAGAAGTGTCTGGACACTGATGGTAACCACTTTGAGCACCTCTTGTAATTGCAGAAGTCAAACGTGACTTGTATTCATCTTTTGTTAATGGTATATACTGAGTATTACAATTAATGCAGCTTTTTCCTTCCTTAAAATGTGTATACATTTTTTGGCACCCTGTGTGTGTGTGTGTGTGAGTGTGTGTGTGTGTGTGTGTGTGTATAGATATATCAATTATATTGGTTCTATTTCTCTGGAGAACACTAACGTAAAAAATAAATAAATAATAAGAATCTGTTTCAGGTATATAATTAAGTTGTGAAAAGAAAGTCTGTATATCAGCTTTCATTGACTCTTACATAGAAAAAAGAGAAAAATTAGAACATTCGCTTTATTTTATTGACATTGTACATACGTGTGCGTGCACGCATGTGTGTGTAAAGCCTAGAAACATATGTCAGTGGTGTGGAAATAGAAGCAGGTAACAAGAAGTGGATTTCAATTAATAAAACACATAACCATAGAAACTTACTATGCAAAAGGGCAGTTGTTCCTTCGTATATAAATGCCTGTGTTCATTACCTATTCAGATCAGCATGTGGTAATTTTTATTTGTCAGTGAAAATCAATCAACTTCCACTTAAAAAAAAAGGTAGAATATTTTGGGTCATCAGTATGATTCAAGTGGTATTCTATTTTAGAAAAGTCATTTCTTTTTAAAGATGTTTTTAATATTCATGATTTGAACATTTAATTATGGTTGATATTAAATAAAAAGAATGAGAGCCCATTTTGACTTGCAAAGTTTGTAGTTCACTAAGAATTCATTAGGCCATACTCAGGAGTTTAGGAATCAATCTTCAGGTTTTTGGAATTCAGGAAAAGCATATTTAACTATAGATAAATCTAATTGTAAAACATCTTGATTTTTTTTATTTTAAATAAGACAGTACTATAGACTACAGCTGTCTTAAAATGAGTCCAATATATATTTAAGCACTGTTCTTATTTCTTATAAAAATTTAAACCAAACCTTCACATATAATTTCCACATAAATCACAAGGAACCAAATTAGGGTTTTTTAAAAAATATTACTTAAAGTTCAAAAGGATTTCAATGTCAGAGAGATTCTGATTCAAATCATGTCCCCCTAACTACTGTGGCTAGGAAAACACCAGTAACACATGCACCAACCACTCTTCTCTTTGAGTATCTACCTCATGCCAGATAATTTATATGTTGTATCTTATGTTATCCTTATGACAATACAGAGATGAAGACAGAGCTGGTTTCTTTTACAGATACAGAATCAAGCTCAAACTTGTTGTAAGTCTGCGGACAATGTACCTATTTTATTTTATTTTACTTTTTTAGTTTTAGTTTACTAACTAATTGGGAAAACTACACCTACCTCACTGTGCTATAAATTTTAAGTAAGATAATATATGTAATATATCAAACTCATTGCTGTTAATAGTCACTAAATAATATGGTAGACCTTCCATTTTAAGTAAAATAATATTCAGGTTCATGTCATACACAGAAATAAGTCAAGATCTCCAGGAGACGAATGGGAGCATCCAATATATGGCTGGTCAGGGTTGCGTGCTTACAAGTATCGGTTATCTGACTGAGTCAACCTCACCTGCACCAGTATTTCCTCTTTAAAAAAAAAAGTTTTGAAAACATAAGCTGTACATTCAGGACTTCGTTTTTCAGGCAGAGAAAGTCCATTCCTTATGGTATACCATTTGTAAGAAGTGGTTGACAAGAAATAGCATTGTACCCTATACATTTATCAAATTAAAGGTAAAGTGAAGGCCTTGAATTTATACCAATATAAAACAACAGTTTTTAAGCTTCCTAAGATTGAAATCAAAAGACTTCATACTTTAACATCCAGAGCAGCGCTAAATGACTCCCCCGGGCTCATTGCTAACTTTAAAGCTGTAAGACATAGGGCTGGATTTCAAGGGAGGTGTGGTACTGAATTCATTCTTTTTTCTTTCCAGAGGGACACCCATGAGGCTTCAAGATTTAAAGTCAGTCAGTCCAACAGACATGACAAGAATCTTCTTGATGAGTACAAAAAACACATTAAGAAGCTGTTTGATGGGGATTTGTCGGGAATGGTTTTGAGCTTATCTTTTATTATCTAAGGCATGTAATTCCTAAGTAAACAAACAAAAATCTCTTATCTCAATATTTTCAAATATTTTAATTTATAAAGATAGCTTAGGAACATGGTGAAAGACATTTTCAGATTTCTGTAGCTGGATTTCTGGTTACTAATAAGATACATAGTAATATGCACTATTGTCTAATGACGTGATAATATGCAAGTTTTGATATTGTTTTACACACAATTGAATAATAGTGTGTGATTTTTTGATCTTCACAAATAATTTAAGTAACTTTTCTATGTTTAATATCGTATAATAATACATAATCACACATGATGCATTATAGGTAAGGTAATACTCATTTCACACTTTGTTTTAAAATTATTATTAATGTGTGAATAGAACTCATTGTAATTTGAAATGTACATTAATATCAAAGGGATTCTCTATCTGAAGATAATTAATGAGATTTTTTTATCGCTTATAATAATTTTGCATATGTCTTTCAAAGTACAGAACCTTCATCTCAAAGAAAATGACCAAAAAAAAATTAGTTTCAATCACATATTAAGTAAAGAACTAAATTTGTGATTCGAGTAATGCAAGCCAAAAAAAATCAGAATTATTTGGTAACTCCCTATCTTGCCTCTCTGGAGATTTAGTTAATCTCTTTCCACTCAATTTGTATGGGAGTTTCCCACAACGAGACGACATAAAGAATATTTCAGGTAATGTGAATTATCTGTGTTTGTCACTGCAAATCTGTTCTTGTATAGAACACACAGACACATTGAATACACTGATCATGGCAAAATCAGCTGTGGTATGGCCAAAAACAATAACAAAAAATTCTTGCACACACAAACAACAACCAAACCTAAAGAAAACTCAGAAAGAAAGAAACATTAGCTTTTGACAAATTGCTGGTAATTTCCTCTCAGATAGTCACTGCCTTTATAAGGCCACCAGGGTGTTATTGGCTCCATTATCTTTAATTCCCTGTAGCTGTGATTCATTCACATCCCTTGTTCTACCCTCTAAGATGAGTGGCATGAGTCAGAGAGGAGCCTTGAAGTTTGATTAGGAAAGCCTTTGCCCAGGGAACATTGTTACAAGTTCCTGAAGGCACTGAACTCATGTTCTTAGTCTCCTTAATATCAGGCTCCAAAGAACCCTTGTGACTGGCCAAATATTACCATTCTACAAAGTTAATTAAGCTATTATTTCCTATAAGACCTTACAAGGACTCTTTACAGCTTCCTGTGCCCTCAAAGCCCTTTGAATTTGATAACAAAGTTTAAGAATATTAAATGCACTAAAATTCCTCTCTAATTCTAACAATGACATACCTTAATCTAGGCTTTGACCAGGTAAATGGCAGACCACCATTAAAATAATAATAATAATAATAATAATAATAATAATAAAGTCAAAACACTCCTTGTGGTAGGTGTGTTAGTATGTCTTTAATAATTTTCATACTATTCTCGTATTTTCTTCTTTTCTTTTAGCACTTTTTATCTGTTGGGCTTGTAGTGGTCTTTGTCTCCCACAGTCTCTCTTGGTTTTCCTTTTTCACTTTCCCAATAAAGACATAGATATAAAAGGTATAAATTTTAGGCAAAAATGAAAAAGGTGAACATTTGCACGCATTTCATAAGAGACTTTACCGTAACAGTTTTTGATTACTAAAGAGATCAGAAATTGTATTTCAAATTAACAAGATTTCAGAACAAAACAAACATGAACTTGATTTTCTTTTTCTAATAATACTGGTTATAGTTAACATCAAGTCTCACCCATATCACGTGGTATTTATAATGAATCGTGAAGTAAGCAAAACGGAGAAATTTAGCAAGGATAATCTCGTTCCCTATATACAAACATCCATAATGAAAGTAAACAATCGACTATTACAGGCTCTGTGATCTTAATTTATATAACTGAGCGTGATGTCTAAAATTCACATTTTTGAAGTATCTGAAAATATATAGCATTGTTTTATAAATGTATGTACCTGTGTTTTAGTTGACCTAGTTGACCTAACCTTATACATTTTGACTGCTGCACTATAATCCGTTGCAGGCCTATATCATCACTCATTTACCCTTTCAACCAATGATAATAGATGATTCCTATATCTCTGGTATCACAAATAATGTTGCAAAGTATATTCTTTTCTTTCTATGAGCGTATGCCAGGGATAGTTCTAGTACTAAATTTACAAGGTACTGACATGGCTTTCTAGAATGGCTGCCCGAATGAGACTTCCCCTACACACACACACACACACACACACACACACACACACACACACACACGTATAAATTTGGATCTTATATAAGGTGGATCTTTACTCAACATCATATTTTATTTGCATTTTGATCTTTAATTGAATTTTCTCAAAATTCATTTAAATGAATTTTCTCATTGAATCTATCATGTAAGAGAGGATTTCTTATATAAACTGAGTCATAATGCTTGCATATTGAAAAAAATATATATCACCTAATATTAATAAAATATTTGTAAATTTAAACCAATATGCAGATATTTCCAAACTGATAAAACATTATTTCCCCTTCAATTTTTGTATCAAACTTCAAATGTCACGAAAAAGAATTTTAGGAATTTAATGTTGAGAATTTAATGAAAGTAATAGTTTCAGGTAATGCAGGTCTTCCAGTTGACTGTACTTAAACGTCATAAAACACTTAAAAGAAAGGCTTTATTCATTGGTAAATACTTAAGTTGAAACTGCAAGAGGTTGAAATAATAACTGCCTATTTTCTTTAGAAATATATTCTACCTCAGAGGACAGAGAAGCCTAGCAAACACGCCCTGCTCAGAAGTCACACATCATCAATGTTCACATAGAAGAAAATTACATGTATGACTTCGCTCAGATTAATCTAAATAATTTAGGTAAATTGAACCTAAAAGTCAAAGTTTAATATGTCTTCCTTTCAAAATGTCAATTCAGCTCTCCATCTTGAAGCATCACTCAAATACATACTTCACTCTCAATATCCACCTGAAAAAAGGCTAACTCAAGCAGTGGCATATCACATTATAACAATAATAACAATGATAGTGCTGTACGCATATTAAAACATAATGAGAGGTACATTTATTGACCACCTACTCATGCCTGGGACTACACAGAGATTTCCTCATCGGATCTTCAGGACACCATCAAATGCAGATTATTATTACTGACATCAGAAAGGGAACAGATGTTCGGAGACGTGAAGTAATTGGCTGCAGGTCCTACTGTTTGTAAGAGGCAGAGCCAGGACAGTACCATTCTATCAACTCTGCTTTTTCAGTATACTGGGGGCTGCCAAAGAAATGTATACAAGTGGACACTTTGGTCAACGTTGCTCAAGCAGTAGTTCACCATGATCAGAAGTGTCGAGACACAGATGGTAACCACTCTGAGCACCTCTTGTAATTGCAGAAGTCAAACGTGACTTGTATTCATCTTTTGTTATCAGTGTATATTGAGTATTACAATTTTAATAGATTTTTCCTTTCTTAAAATGTGTATACATGTTTCTGGCACCCTCTGTATGTTCACTTCAGAAACAATCCTGTGATGGTTATTTTTATGTGTCAACTTGGCTCAGCCATTGTGTCCATGTAATGTGATCAAACATTATTCTGGATGTTTCTGCGTGGGTATTTTTTTGTATGAGACTAACATTTAAATTGGTAGAATGTAAGTAAAGCAGATTGCCCCCGTAATGTGTGCGGGCCTCATCTAGTCATTGAAGGACTGACTAGAACAAAAAGATTGACCTCTACAAGAGGGAATTTTACAGCCTTAGGCTTGCATTACAACATGAGTTCTTCCCTGGGTCTCCAGCATGTTGGCCTGGTCTGCAGATTTTGGACTTGCCAGCCTTTGTAATTATGTGAACCAATCTCTCTCTCTCTCTCTCTCTCTCTCTCTCTCTCTCTCTCTCTCTCTCTCTATATATATATATATATATATATATATATATATATATACACACACACACATACACACACATATATATATGCATGCTACAGATGTAGATACAGATACATAGATCTAGATACATAGATCTATGTATAGATCTATGTATCTATATTTATCTATCTATCTATACACATATGCACAAACACGCGCACACACACACACACACACACACACACACACGCTTACACACACCCTATTAGTTCTGTTTCTCTGGAGAACCTGACTAATGCAAATGCTAAAAGCTATAAATGTGTTTGTGAACTCCAAGTACTACCCCTTTATTTTATTAATGCTGTTTATCAACCTATCTTCTTCCTATTCCATCTCCTCCTTCTCCTCTTTCAACCTCTTTTACTCTTTTTGTGTGTTTTTTAAGAATAACATGATTTTGTCATGGAAAGTAACCTAATGCCTTTTTATTCATAATCTCTATATGCTTATTTCATCACTGCATTTTTTCCTTTAGTCCAGACGAGAACAAGATCTAGACTGAGGCTTTATTTTCACCTGGCCTTAGGTCACAACAGATTTGTCTTTACCACCTCACAAGAATTCTAAATCTTCATTCATCCTCCAATTCTTTCCTTTAATAATAGAAAAGGTAACATTTATATCCTATAGTTGTATGCTTTATCTTACCCCTATATGAAACAATTATCGTCTCAGTCTCTTTTCAGGCTTCAAATATTTATCTCTGGTTTGGACTTTTTTTTTTTTTTCAACTTATATTTTAACTCTACATCCACATCAGGGTCTTGGCCTATGAATTTCTGATCTGCAGGTTCTATCTCACATGGAAAACTCTTACCTGTCTTATCTAGTCCTTATCTAGTTCTTATTGAAGGGTTCAAGTTGTGGGCAGGGAGTCTTCCATTAACAAAGCACAGGAGGATTTTTGCATTTACATGGCCAGCTCATCCATTTGGAATATTGCACATCTTCTCAATATTTTGATCAAGGCCCTCGTCACCACACTAAAAGGGAGGCACTAATAATTTCTGACCTTATTATTATTATTGATTAATGCATAGGTGCTTTATTTCATTGGGGTGGTTAACAGTTACTACAATGAAAGATCTTGGATATTTTCTACTAATCTATTCTTCTAAATAAAATATATATGTTAGTATTACTATAGCAAGGGTTTCTATATTTCTATTTGTTCACATTTTCTGATACATAGACATTTTAAAATAACATCATCATCTGTAAATTTTAAATTGCCTTAAGATAAAATGCTGAGTAAAAAAGAATACTGATACTTTTCAGTAAACTATGTTGATTAAATAAAAACATAACCAAAGCTAGATTTCAGGTTTATTTTTAATAAATGATTTCAGCCTCTGGGCTAATCAGAATGTCTGTCTTGGAAAAGCTATATCTCTTTATTTTTGGGTCTTGAACAATTCATGTAATCTCTAAATATATTTAAAGACATAACTCAAAGCTTTCCCATTCTTCATGCCTACTTCATAAGCCTTTCTATATTCTACTTTGTTCTAGATACTACTCAAAGTTGAGAAATTAATCAAAGACCCAATCTAAAATCAACTCAAAACCTTAATATATGTGCTAATCACATTTCTTTGGACCACCAAAGATAATGAGGTAATTGAGCTTAATAGAACTTACTTATTTCGAAGAGAATGTTAAATTTCAGAATCACTGTACCAAATTCTTCATTTCAAAACAATGAAATTGACACACAGAAGACTATCTTGGCTCAGGTCTACGTTTAAATTCAGCAAAGTCAATAGTACAGACCATTTTCTTTTGCTTATAGGCCTTTATATTTTAATCTAAATCACTACGCTTCTGTAATGTGAAATATCTTATTGGGAAACCATATGATTTTGCAACTTACTCTTTACTCAGGTAACTGGGAGCTGATTAACTATTTTGTTTTGTTTTGTTTTGTTTTCTTGAAACACAATTATTGTACAATTTTATAACTCTGTGGTAGTTAATAATTAAAATGTCTTAAAAGCAAAATTAAATATTTGACAATTCAAGTTCTGATTACATTAATTTAAATTATGAATGCATTTTTTTTTTTTTAGTGTTATCATGTATTTTTAGGACCTTATGAGAGTTATAGTGTAAGAATTTGCAGAAAAGATAAGTGTACTTCAAATGGTAATGCATTTCACATTTTTAATGTAATCTTTTCCCCCAAGGTTTATCTTTAGTTCCTTCATAATCCTTTAAAAATAATGTCTATGGTGTGTTTGTAACAAACTACTTTATTTTAATTGCTTACAAATTTATATGGCGTAAAATTAGTTTCAAAAAGCATTTAGTTCATAACTCCTCTTAAGTTTGTAACATAAGGACACCTTACACAAGTAATTAAGAGACTGTTAACTACCAACATTTATGAGCATTTACATTCTAAGAATATGAAATGGAAGGAATTGTACATCTAGTTTATACGTGGCCTTTGGAAATACTCACAATGCAGCAAAATGATCAAGAAGGGCTGTCCTTCAACCTGATGCAATTCTCCAGTACGTGTAACATTTTTAACATATGAATAATTTACTTAAATGAAAATCGGTATTCTCTCTAAGTTGGAGTCTGCTAGTTACAATTATATATAGCTTTGGCCTCCCCAGCTGCCAGTCAAGAAAAAATCAGTCTTTCCCTGATAAATCTGATACTTTATTTGTCAGAATCCAGTAAGCTGGAGAGTGAAGAAGTTACCCAGTAAGCTCAGTGAGACAGCACAGATACAGGAGAGGACAAGCACTTACAGAAAAGGAAAATCAGAGTTTTAAAAATGGAAAAAAAATGGGAATAAGGGAAGAGAGAAAAGATCAAGCTCACATTGGTCTGAGGGCAGCACATGAGATAGTAACAGTGAGATAGTAACAGCGACCTACATTTATGGAACGTTTACTAGTCTTGGGTGTAAAAATTTTCCATGCTGGAAATCATTTAATTTTCAGAACAATCTTAAAATACAGGTAGAAAATATTTTTTTGTTTTCACATAAAAAAACTGGATGCACAAAGAAGTTATATATTTGTTAGAGATACAGACAATACAAGAAATTTAACAATAAATAATCTTGTGACAGGCTCTGAATTATCTCTATTTTGCCAGAATTGCTAAATTAATGCCCCAGTTATATTTATCTGTTATGAAAATTACCCAAAGAATACCTGGTGCTCTTATTTCAATATGTTCTCATTTATTTAATTGAAAATTTTGTTTCTGATACTATGGGCATATTTTAGAGGCATTTTTTAATCTGTTCTCTGTGTTATAATCTATCATTCCATAGATACAATTATGTAACTAAAATACAGTTTATGAATTACAGATCAATCCCCCTATTCTGCTCTGAAAAAAAAAGAAAATCTTTGACCATGCTAATAACAAAAGAGCAATCCACTGATGGGCCAGAGATATCAATGGATTTCTGGAAAACTGAAAGTAAGTAGGATTATACTGACAGATAATGAAAACAGATAAAGGGACATCTGGAAAAAAACTGCCAAGAAGTTCAGAGCCAATTGTCTAAATTGCGTCTCAGGGAGACACAACCTAGAAAGATGCAGACTGAATCAAAATAAGCAGTGACAACAAGGCAAAACATTTGAGCAACAGTAAAACAGCTGGAGAGTACTAAAAGTTTAGCAATTGCCTAAAACACATTTAAGTAGAAACTGAGAGAAACAAGGAAAGGGAAAAATGGGGGGGGGGGGGGGATGAGTTTCCTGGGTCAAACGATGGCCAGAATCTTCAATCTTCAGAATGAAAGGCTTTCTACAGACTAGTATCTACAATAAAGAAAACAGCCAGAACCTTGATCCCCCTATTCAATGTTTAGAAGTCAACTGTCGAGAGAGAGAGAGAGAGAGAGAGAGAGAGAGAGAGAGAGAGAGAGAGAGAGAGAGAGAGAGAGAGAGAGAACTGGCTACCTAATAAGAAATAAGATTGGTATCACACTTTGGAATGGCAAGGTACAAAAAGACAATAGAACTATGCCACAGGATTCTGAGGAAAGAAGATTCTGAATTAGGAATGCTATAGTTATCCAAAATAGCAATCTAATATGAATTCAAAATAAATAATAAGGGAAATAAGCTATTTCATAAGTGTTTCTCTATACAATTGAAAAGTAAGTACAAAAATAAAGATCAGTTTTCTTTGAATGTTCTCAATAACATGAAAATGGGATGCAATGTAACAAAGATAAGAGATTCTATAATGGAAACAGGTTAGAAATGTAATTGAAGACTTTTCAATTTATAAGTTGAGGTACAAATTTTTTTTTTAAATCAGAAGTGTTAGAAAATAAAGTCAGAGAGGTTTATGAGAAATGCATGAAAAATAAATTATAATTAATTTTACCAAGTATAAAATTTAAAAATTGAACATATCAATGATAATAAGTTCTATGCTATTTTTTGTCTTTATTCCTTTCCCATTACAAGGGAATAAATAAAAGTTTTAATGCAGTTTTGGTCTACTTATGAAATAATCTGAAGAATGACTTTATTCTAATCAATTTATGTAGTAAATAGACTTCACTTACCTCAAATACTTGTAACACATTTTCAGTTAGCACAGGTTTGGCGACATACCATTACACCCTTTGCTTAGGAGTTCAGTTAGAAAAGATATTGATACAGTCATAGCTTAAATTAAATGCTCTTTATAAAAATTCACTGTTTAGATCAATATTACCATGACACTAAAAAGAAGTATTGTACAGAAACAAAATATAATAAAATCTGGGTAAATAAAAATGATGGTAAAATCGGCAGAGATGTGTGAGTTAACGGATTAAGAATACGAGATTTGTCCATGCACTGCAGGTAGGAAAGAATTTGTATAGATATTTTGGGAAGTGTTAGGCAATAGTTACTAAATTTGAAATATGTATACCTTATGATCCAGAAATGTATTCCTAGGATATAAACAACAAACACGTGGACATGCATCAACCCGAAAGCATTTACAATAATCAGAGCAGGCTTCTTCATAATAACCCCAAGCAGGAAGCAATCTAAATGTCCACTAGCAGTAAAACTGATAAATTAGGTGTAGCATAATTCACACAAAAAGACAATATAAAAATGAAATGAACAAAAAACTTCAACTACAAGCAACAGCAGGTATGATTCTCACACACATAATGCTGAGCAAAAGACGATAGAAACATGTTAAGTCATTCTATATACATAAGGTTTAAATACAGATTAATTCTGCCTTGCTAAATGTCAGATATTGATTCACCTTCAAATGGGTAGTGATTGGAAGGGAGAACAAAAGGGGTTAAGGGATGCTAGTAATGGTCTGTTTCTTTTGCTGTTGTTTTTTATTGTTTTTGTTATTTTTGTTTTTTTTTTTTTTTTTTTTTTTATGGGCCCTACCTCCACAGATACGTTTGTTTTGTGAAAGATCACTGAATGGCACATAACTGACTTTTATACTTTTCTGTATTTATGCTATGTTTCAATTAAATAAACAACTCCCAACAAAAACAGAGATCCCTAATGTTACCAGTTCTTGCCACCTTCATTGCTACTATTCTATTCTCAGCCATTGTCATCTATTCTCTGGAAAACTGCAATAATTCACACATACACACACGCACCAGTCCCCATCTATTCTCAAGAAAGCTGCCAGAAAAAACCTCTAATATGAAAGTTGCATTTCTACTTAGAATCCTTTCCATCTCAGACAAATTTAAATCCAAAGGCTTTGCCATGGTTTACAAGAAGACTCTGAATAATCCAGCTTCTGCCTGACTCTCAGCTCATCACAACAATTCTCCCCACTGATCATGCTATTCTGACCACACTGGCTTCCTTGCTTCTCCCAAATATGGCAAATGTGCTTCCAGCTTAGTGCTCTGCCCGTTTAAAAGGCTCATCCACAGAGAGTTGTGAGATGTACCTCCTTACTTCATTCTTTGCTTGAATCTCCCCTGAAAGTGGAGGTGAGGTCTTCATGCACCTTCCTACTGAATGGCATGGTGCCATCATTTTCTATGTCTGTACACGTCTTTGTTTTCATAGAACCCATTACTGCCTTATATTTATTGGGGGTGCCAAAAATGCATACAAGGGACACTTTGGTCAACATTGCTCAAGCAGTAGTTTGTCATAATCAGAAGTGTCTGGACGCTGATGGTCACCACTTTGAGAACCGCTTGTAATTGCAGAAGTCAAATGTGACTTGTACGCAGCCTTTGTTACTGGTGTATATCATTACAATTTTAATACAGTTTTCATTTCTTAAAATGTATATACATTTTTTGGCACCCTCTGTATTATTTAATTAATTTCTTTTTCCACCTTGTTGATGTTTCCATTACAACAAAGTATTTGTTTTGTTCACATTCAATTCCCCAGAATTTAGAATCGTACTCCGCACATCTGTTGAATAAAATGAATAAATTGTGTCACAATTGGGAGGGAGGGAACACGAAGAGAGAGAATATAGGAAAATTGCTTAATGAATTTAATTCCTCATTATTTATAGCAGGGAGTAAAATTCTTTGACGTCCATAAATTGAAAAAAAATGAAAAAACAAGTTAGATTCATGACCAAAAAACTTAAAAGCAGAAAAAGTAAAAACTGGGTGTCTGCAGAGACAAGAATTTAAGAGAAGTGGCTGGTGGTGGTAATGTTTTAGCCTTTTGTAGAGCTTGAGTTTTTACGTCATGTGCAATTTAAATTTATAAAAGGATATATAGTAAATGAAAATAATTAGATGGCAATCCTTTGTGTTCTAAATAATCATACTCTATCTCAGTACATCTATCTAACCCTGCATTGAAATGATGCCTAATGGCTAGTACCTCCAGACCAATCAAACTACATGGCATGTTTTGTTTATATGCTACTGGTATATTCTTAAATGGGCCAGCAGCATGAATATAACGAAAACTTGATTTGATCACTTTAATCATGGAGCTAATGAAGTTAAGGACCTATTCATATGTTCATTGACCACTGCACATCATCCTTTGCGAAGCTTCGTTTCAAATATCACCCATTTTTCCAGAGGGGCATCTGTATTCTCCTATTTATTTAAATATGTTTATGGATTTAAAACTTTTGTTGTTTTTAAGTGTTACTAATATCTTCTTTGTATGGTTTAAATTTTCAGTGTCTTAATAGTGTCGAATGGAAGGGCATCCTTAATTTTAATGATGTCCACTTTTGCATATTTATCACGGTGGTTGGGTCCTGTTTAGAAAATTGTATCCTATCCCAAGGCCCCGAAGAGAATATTTTCAAGAAGGTTTACTGTAATGCCCATCACAATTAGATTTAAACCTATTTGGACTTGATTTTTGTATATAAAATGATCTAAGGACCTAAGTTTATCATTTTCTCATGTGGATATTAAATTGACCATTTAATACATTGTCATTCCCCTACTAATCTTAAATACCATGTTTCTATATGAGTGGATCTGTTGGGGGACTTCTGCTCTCTGTACTTGCAAAACTGCTACATGATCTTTATCGTAGTTTTATTTTAAGTCTTATTTAGGTTTCTTTAGTTTTCCTTAGTTAAAGTTCAGATCAGTTGATATTGGTTTATGCAAGTTTAGTTAAATTTACTCCTTGTTATGGAATGAATGCTGGGTCCCCTCAAAATTTGTACATTGAAGCTGTAACTTCCAACGTGATGATATTTGGAAGTGGGGCCTTTGCGAGGTAATTAGGTTTAGGTTAGATCATGAGGATGGAATCCCCTGATGTTGAACAGGAGTATGAGAAGGAATATCCTTGCCCTGTACCTGATCTCAGTGGGAGAACTTTGATTTTTCCATCATGAAGTATAATGTTAGCTGTAGGTGTTTTGTAGATTATTTTTGTCAAGTTAAAGTTCCCTTTTATTTTTAGTTTACTGAGAATTTTTATCATAAATGGGTGTTGCATTTTGTCAAATACTGTTTCAGCATCTACTGATATAATCGTAATTTTCCTCTTTCGCCTGTTGATGTGATGGTTTACGTTAATTAACTTTTTAATGTTGAACAAGGCTCCATACCTACAATAAATCCCACCTGGTCATGGTACATAATTTTTTTTTTTTTACTTTTTGACTTGATTTATTAATATTATGGAGGATTTGTGTATCTATGTTCATAAGAGATATTGTAGGTAGTTTTCTTTTCTTATAATGTCTTTGTCTTGTTTTGGTATTAAGGAAATGCTGGCCTCATAGAGTGAGTTAGGAAGGATTTCCTCTGCTTCGCATTTCTCAAAGACATTGTAGAGCATTGATAGAATTTCTTTCTTAAATGTTTGGTGGAATTCACCTGTGAACCCATCTGGGCCTGTTGCTTGCTGTTTTGGAAGATTATTAATGGTTGACTCAATTCCTTCATTAGATACAGGCCTGTTCAGATTATCTGTCTCTTCTTGTGTGACATTTGTCAAACTGTGCTATGCAAGGAACTCATCCATTTCATACAGTTTATCAAATTTGTAGGCAGTGTTGTTTATAGTATTCATTTTTCCTTTTAATGTTCATAGGATCTGTAATGATTTTCCCTGTTTCATTTCTGATACTAGTAATTAGTTACCCTGGCTAGGCGCTTGATAATTTTATTAATCATTTCAAAAGGCCAGTTTTTTATTTTGTTTTTCTCTATTGATTTTCTGGTTTCAATTTCATTGATTTCTGGTCTAATTCCTTTTATGTGTAAAATAATTTAGAAGAAATTTGATGAGTTTATCTTTTTCGAGAAGGAATTTTCTTTGCATTTGCCAAATATCCAGACACAATAGCAATTCAAGTTTAGTTTTAACCAAATATAAATATTTGAACCTAAACTTGGACTCTTACTTTAATGCATAGGGATAACACCTCTCGAGCTTTAAAACAGCTTCCCCTCCTATAGAGGCTTTAAATTCCAAATTCTATTTTCCTGCTTTGCAAGCCTGATAAAATATTTGCTCAAGCTTCCAAATTCTTATTTCTCAGGCTTCCAAATTCTTGTTTATCATCACTAGCTACTTTAGGGGGAAAAGAAATGTTGAAAAATGTTGAATTCAGTATTGAGGTTTTATTCTGGGTTCTCTGTTCCTCTTGGATTTCAGCATTTTTTATTTTTTTACTCATCTATTAGTTTCAACATGATGCAAACCTACTTGTAAACAAATATATTGCCCAACTATTCTAGTTGTACCTCAGTAGCAGGTACCCTGTCAGCATTATTCAGCCTTCCATTAGCAGAAGCAGAAAGACTGAGTTCTTCTTTTTTCTAAAACACTTACCTTCTTCTGAGATTATTTACAACTTATCCATTCATTGTGTTTATTGTTTAATGTTTATATCCCCTATTTAAATGAAAGATATTCCCACAGCAGGGTCTGTAGCTCTTTTGTTTATTGATGTATCTCTGGTACCTAAAATAATGACTATAGTAACATATAGTAATAGTTGTTACTATATTTTATTATACAATTATTATACCAATAAATAAAACCCAATAAATAAAAAAATGGAAATATTGACTCAAACAACAATTTCTGCTTTTGTTGTGTTTGTTTAGTGTGCTTGATGTGTTTCTAAAAAAAAGACTACACATTGCAATAGATACAATAAAGTATCAATCAACATAGTAACTGGCACATGGTAGACAATCAATAAATGCTGTTGAACGAAGAAAAAAAGAGGTTTACAAAGAGCGGAGAAACATCTTTATTTAGGTAGTACATGACTCCACTTATCAAGATATTGAGTGTTTTGCTTTTCCTCCCCTGGGATTGTCAGGCAGAGCTCACAAAGAACTAATAGACTCTACACTGGACACACTGCAGACACTTGATAAATACTTGTTGATATTGATAATGGCACTTGACCAATGTGTGAAAACATTTCTACATAGATAAATGCCTTGCAAAATGGAACACTCATTTATTAAATAGATATATTCTTAAATAGATGGAGACAAATAAGTGTATCTATTATATAGAATTGACTATGCCAATATAATTACTTACATTATTCATAAAACACTGTGAATTGAGTCTGTGAATTCGTCTTCATTTATTCATTCATTTAATAACTGTTTAATGATTTCAAATACTTGTCAAGCATCTGTCTAGGTTTTGCATATAGAATGGAAAAAAGTGAGATAAAAGACGGTGGGCTCCAACTGCTTACAGTATAACAAAGTCTTAAGAAATATCAGGCATTTAGGAAGAAATCCATATTTAGGAGATCCAATTTAGATCTAAAGAAAGGTTTAAAGTGAAATTAAACAGCAAATTTCATTTACTGGATGAGTACATATCACAGTCTCCCTGTGATATGTCTCTCATTTCTTTCTCTGTTATCATGTCTAAAAATTTTCAAACTATACCAATCAGAGATTTCTTCTCTGGTGGGACTATAACAGAAAAACTGTCAAAATAAAAATAAAAGTTACCCTTTAAAACACATTATCCTCCATTACTTTTATGGAAACTGAGCAAGTAAGGAATTGGCTAAATGTAAATTTAGAAGAAAAAAAAAGAAAAAAGAAAAAGAAAACGTGAGCACATGAAACCAAAATACATTGCAATGGTCAGTAATACAAAACATATCCAAGGAGCCACTTTTGCCAATAGCTCTGTTATCTATAAAATGAGATGATTTGACAAAATAGAGTCCCTGTAACATAATAACTGAGATCAGCAGTAGGTCTCATTCAGAGGAGGAATGACTGAGTATTGAACTATGGCTTCTTTGTGCCTCTGTGAAAGGGCTGCTTGCTGCCAGGCTTCTCCTATGTAACTACTGTCCTACCCATTTCACTTTTGAGTTGTTCATGCTTTTAAAATTAGCTCATATGCAATCAAAGGAATAAAAATATCATATTGTTTCATAAGTAAATAATTAATATGTAAAATTATCACAAACATATACATGACTCACTAATGCTGATATAGTAATTGGAAACAGTTAATGTTTTCTAACCATTTGATAATCATTCAATAAGCAGTGTTCTCATTTCACACTCTAATAAATTGTCCAGGTAAAACATTATCAAAAAAGATATAAGCTATGACTTCAACTTTAAAAGCATCATTCATTTATTGTCCTACTTGGCTCTGCTTTAGAACAAACATAAAATAATTTATTCAGTTTTAAAATTTTGAGTGATTTTAAGGCTATTCTAATAATATTTCCTTGTGTAAAAGACTTTAGCACTTCTTTCATTATACTTTCCCACAAAGGCAGTTGCCTTCAGAAATACAGCAAATAATTAATCAGGTTTATATCTTATAATACACCAGTTTCCACAAACACAAGAATATTAAACAAAGGAAACCTTTTCAACAGGATTTCTTAAATTGCACATTGATACAGCCTGTAGTTCCTCCCTCTGTCAAATTCCAAGAATACATGGCCAAAGTTTGAGAAAATCTACATTATAAGAATAGTTACTTCACATCTGTCAAAACGCATTCCAAAAGCAATAGCAGAGTCTGAACATGGATAAATTAATGCCAAGGGTTAACTTTATGTAAACATACAAGCAATGAAATGAGTATGCGCATAAGTCTACTCTAAGGTGGATTTTCCATAAGTAAGAGGAAGAAGAGAAAGATATGTGTTATTTAATGATCAATGGATATTTTTCATGTGACTACTATAACCACGTGTTGTTCATGGACTGGGTATTTAGAAGCAATCAAAGCAAATCAAACAAAGCAAACCCCTAACTTCTTAAATTGTATATTCTAGTTTGGGGAGAGTGGTGGTGGCAAGAGTGAGATAAAACTTAAAATTCATGTAAGTTATCTAAAATAATAAACTGTGATGAGTATTAAGGAGAACAATAACTGCCATGGAAATAGGATGCGTTGATGAAAGGGTGACAATTTTAAAGAGGGTCTACAAAGAAGTCCTTATGGAGAAGCTCACAGCAATGAAAAAGAAACACCCGAGAAGGTGTGTGAACAAGACCACGTAGGTATCTAGGGGGAAATTACTGCAGGCAATGGGACCAGATTTGAGGTCACTGGAGGATTTTTAGCTGAATAGTAACATAATTAAGTTTATATCAATACGGAATCCAGGATGACGAACTGTGTATGGACAAAAGATGGGTGAGCACAAAACAGAGAGAACAAACACAAAGATACTTCCAAAATTCAGGTGAGAGGAAACTGTGGCTTGTACCCGGGTAGTAGAGATGGAGATGACAAGAAGTTTCACGAGTCCGGGTATCGTTTAAACACAGGGCAGAGAGAATTTGATGCACTGTATAAGAGAAAAAGTAGAGTCAGGTAAGATTCTCAGAACCAAAGCCGAAATGACTAGAACAGTAGTCATCAATTATAAAAATGATAAAACTTGCGAGAGTGACTTTTTCTAGAAAAAAAGAGAGCTCAGTTTAAGACAAGTTAAATTTAAGATCTGCATTAATCATCCCAGTGAAGAAGATGTTAAGTCAGCTGTTGGGTGTATGAGACCAGAAACCAAAGGAGAGATGGGAGACAGATACACATGGCGAGTTATTAGCATATAATAGACTCATAAGATATATAGTTATGAGGATTGAAGACAGTGTGAAAAGATTTATTTTTAAATGAAATTACAAAGATTCATGGGCTATACACTCAGATAACATAAAGTTAAGAGGACTGAGATATGAAGAGGAACCAGAAATATGGACTGACAGAGAGCCGCCGGAGAAC
Organism: Rhinolophus sinicus; assembly: GCF_057876585.1. Taxonomy (NCBI): domain Eukaryota; kingdom Metazoa; phylum Chordata; class Mammalia; order Chiroptera; family Rhinolophidae; genus Rhinolophus; species Rhinolophus sinicus. Next base: position 124,260,719 of record NC_142515.1, read on the forward strand.
TAAGTGGAAAGTCAGAAGACTGTGGCATCCTAGGAGTGAAGAACATATTTCAAGTAAAAGGGACTAATTAGTGTTGCTGCTCAGTCAAGTAAAATAAACTTGGAGACATAACCACTGATGACCTTGACAAAAGTAGTTTCCCCTGGAGTTGTGGATATGACAGCTGGACTTGCATGGTTCACATGAAAATGGGAGGACAAAAAATGGATACAGGATGTATAGCAAGTCTTTCAAAGGATTTTTCTACAAAAGGAAGGGGGAAAAAAATAATGCAATATCCAAAGAGGGAAGCAGGATTGAGGGACTTTATTTTCCTGGCAAGATGAAAGCATGTTAATATATTTATGAGGAAGCTCTAATAGTAAACAATCACATTTCAATGATGCAGAGAAAGAGAAAGAAAAGGGAGACTTGTTTCACATGAGCCACATCCTGTATAGAGTTGGAAGAAAAAGGAATGGATGGTGGTAATTGAAGGACAGACATTTCATTCATATCAAAAGAAAAATCAGATTATATAAAAATGTATGCAGTTCAGTGCATAGGTTTGCTGTGGAAATTGTGGAAGTTCTCTGCTGATTACTTTTGAATTTTTCAGTAAAACAAGGAATACATTCATCAGTAAAGAATAAGGTTAAGGAAAGAAAGAAGTGTTAGAGATGTGAAGGGAGAGGAGAAGGTGAGAAATATCACAGGGAGAGAAAGAGTTAATGGCTTGAAGACTATAGAGTAACATGATTTCCATGTAGAATTAAGAAGACAGTTGAAACTGTTTGTCTTAGATTTAACATAAATGTTATCAGAATTATTGTATGTATTTTTCAGTACCATTTATGTGCAATATTATATGCATGAAATAGACAGAGATGTGGATTTGCCACAGGCTCTGGTGGAGCTAAGTAACCTAGAACTTTAAAGGTCCGCTCTCTTTTCTATGAATTTCTCTTCTCACCTAATTTAGAAAAATGTGTCCACTATAAATAGTAGGAAACTTGATATTTTACCAAATAAAGATCTTCCAAATTATGTCCTGAGTTATTTCCAGGCCTGGGCTTAAAAGTAAAAACAATAACATTTTTATTTTTACACAAAGTTGATTTTTTAGAATAATTTTAGATTTATGGAAAATTTTGAACAAAGTATAGAGAATTTTCTTATACTCCATATATACTTCCCCCATTGTTAAAATTTGTCACAACTGATAAACCAATATTGATACATTTTTATCAAATGAACACCATAACATATACAGCTTTCTTTAGTTTTTACCAAATGTATTTTTTCTGTTCCATGTTCCCATCCAGGAAAATACATTACATTTAGTCATCATATTTCCTTGGTTGTAACAGTCTTGGATTTCTTTGTTTTCTGGCAACCTTTTCTGTTTTAAGTACAGGTCAGGAATTTAGTAAAACATCCCTCAATTGGGAGTTGTCTGATTTGTTCTATTCATTTGTTCTATGTGTTTTTGAAGGGAGACCACAGAGCAAAAGTGCCAGTTTCGTCACATCATATCAAGGATACACACTATCAACTAAATGTATCAATGCTGATTTAATTTTCGTCTTCTGGATGAGGAGTGTTTATTAGATTTCTTCGCTGTAAAGTTACCCTCTTTTCTTTCTTTACATAGTGTAATCTTTGGAAGGAAGACACTGCACAGCCCTCACTCAGCGAGTAGAGAGCTACGTTCAGCCTCCTTGAGGTCAGAGTATTTATATAAATTTTCTTCTGCACAGATTTACCTATTCATCCCTATTTATTTATTTATTTAACCATTTATCGATTATATTTGTATAAACTTAGGGATATTTATTTAATTGTCTGGTTAAAACAGAATATTGCACCATGTATTTTGTTGCTTACAGTGTCCTGGCTTTAATCATTAGGAGCACTTTCAGTTGGTTCTGTGTCGTTTTGACATATATTCATCATTGTGGGTTTTTTAATTTTTTGTTGATATTTTTTTTCTTTTTCAAGCACTTTTTCACCCTCTGGTACTACAAAATGCTCCAGGCTCACCTTGTATATTTCTCACCCCAATCTTAGACTTAGCTGAAATTGAGACATTTTATATTCAACAAGACTTTTTGTGTTTTTTTTCTGTCTTAATATTCTTCTCTGAGGCAATGGATGCCTTCTTTTCTACATGAAATTGCAATGAAACATATATCTATATCGATATATCTATATATCTATGTATCTATTAATATAACAAAGGACAGTCCCAAAACTAATAGCAAGAAAAAAATAGTGGGAATAACTTGCATCTATATAGACCCTCATAAGACCAGACAGCATTATAAGTGCCTAACAATTAACTCATTTAATATTCACAACAATGCTATAAAGCAGTGTAATGGGCTCTCTGTGAAATGTCTTATCATATGTAATACTCACAACAAAACACCATGAGGTAGTTATTATTGTTCCATTAAACAATTACTAAAAGAATTGTTCCCTTGGCTCTATTGGTACTGGAAAAAAAATCAAAAAAATCAAATTCTCTGAATTATTTCTCCATCACAATAACGGAATTGGATGTTAACATCTAAAGGTTCTCCTAAATTGAAAATGGTGTGGTTCAAGATTTCCTTAGTTTCCCTGGTTCTGTTAGATGCCTTTGTCTCTATATTCTTTTTGTACCTGTCTATATGTCTAGCAAAGTATTTATCAAATCAAACCATGTCAGACAGAAAATTAAGAACCATATGATTTCACTCATACTTGGGATATAAAACTGAAAGCAACAAACAAACAAAAATTCTTAAACATAGACAACAGTTTAGTGGTTACCAGAGGGTAAAGGGGGACAAATATATGATGATCGAAGAACTGACTCTGGGTGGTGAACACGCAATGCGATACATATATGATATATTATAGAAATGTAGACTTGAAACCTATGTAATTTCACTAACCATTGTCACTCCAATAAATTTAATGCAAAAAATTATTTCTTTATATTTCTCTCTCTACATGTTTTATTTACCATTATAACCAAGTCTGATTTCTGTTGTAGAGAAAGTATGAATATCAATGATTAAACGAGTAAATAGGTGGGCCATCATGCTAGTATTAATCATTTTCAAATGCAAGACTATCACTAAGTCATTTTAGAAAGTATTAAAGAGAATTAAACATAATTACTTATAAGGGTTCTTAGATTATGACCAAATCTGTATCATTAGTCTTATATATAGATATTTTAATAAACTTCAATATCATAAAGAAGGCCAAAATTTTTAGGAAAGTGAAAGACAACAGATATTTCACCGATTTTGTTTATTAAATGTTATCTCTAAGATACAATAGTAAGGGGGAAAACAAATGTTACTTTCTAAGCAAGAGAAATTTACATAGAGTAATTGATTTAGATTTCAATCCAATTTTACTAACATATATTTTCAGTATAATTTATGACTGTTTCATTTTGAAATACTTATGGTATTTTTAAAGGTAGATTGGTAAAAATCAGTCCAATTCTCTGCTTAACTTATCTAATGCCTGAGCTTTAATTGAGTTTATCCATCAAAGTCACATTTCATTTGGGGAATGGATGTCAGACTATAGCAGTTAGCAATGATGAAGGAAAGGACTTTAAATTAACTAACAATAGTATCTTAGAAGAAAACTTAAGTCTATATTCATGCTCAACTTAGAACTTTAATTCAAATAAAAAACAATTGAATACTGTGTGACATTCAAATATTAGTTAAAAGTAGTATCACTATAAATTGAAGAAATAAAAAGATATGTAAGCCTAGTAAATGTGTATGTCCTAGTGTGTCCTTTACAGGAGTATCAATATGTAAATAAAAATGTTAAATCAGGAGCTTGATAAATAACTTATGTAAAATTCAATATGCTTTGATTTGCATATTTAGCACACTCATTAACGGTAATATGACTCTCAATATAATCAGGATTCAAAATAGTTTCCTTTGATAATTTACACAAAGTAGCTTAAAGAATGGAGGAACAGAAGGAAGGAAAATATACATCTTATCTGTATCATATGGGTAATGATCATTGGCCATGCCTGATGTGTGTTATTTCCCCATTTCTAGAATGCATAGTTGTAAGAGACATTTTCAGCAAATGGCATAACCTATATTAGTTGCATGGCTCATGGAATAAGGGTTTGTTATGGCAGGAAAAGCCAAGTGAGAGTCTCTACTTATCAAAATAGTAAATAAAAGCAATCTTGCACTCCAAGAGGAGTATCAGAGATCTGTGCCACCATCTAGGGCTTGACAAATGTAGGAGTCTTGATTACCACTGATGACCTTCAACTTGCCTATTTGGCCTGGGCAGAAGACAGAAGTATTTAGAGAAGGGCAGTGGGCTATCATAACTTAATAATGTGATTGTAGTTATTTTTCTGAATATTCTGTGTGTGTGTGTGTGTGTGTGTGTGTGTGTGTGTGTGTGTGAGAGAGAGAGCATGCGCACGTGCATATTATCAGGATAATAGCTCTGGATGTGGTTGTGCCATTTGTTTTCTATTTATTAATAAAGACTCTCCGAAATTGTTTTCTTTCAGCCAGCATGGCCAACAACATGTCTTCACAGTCTTACTTCAAGGCCATGCCAACTCCCTACGTACGTGCTATAACCTAGTCTGCAGAGTTGATCATCTTTCCCTTCCACAGGACATCATACCAGTCCACTACGCTGGTGGTTTCATGCAACTGGATCTGGTGAGCAGGAAACAGCAACTGCTTTCGACACCTTGGGGAGACATTTGTGAGCCAAATGGTAGAAAATCAACCTCGTAAAACTTAAGGCGCCTACCATTTCGGTGGAATTTCTATGGGTTCAATGATCTGGGCCATAATCTAAGGTGAAGGAAAAGTTATTGCATCTGGCCCCTCTTAGAACTAAGAAAGAAGCTACTGGTCTTCGTTTTAAAATTTGGAGGGCAACACAACTTTACTTGGGTGTGCTACTCTTACTAATTACTGTGTAACCCAAAATGCTGCAGTTTTCAGTGAGGCTCATAACAAGAGAAGGTTTTCCAACTAATTCAAAAATGCCATAAAAGCAGACCTGCCCCATGAGTTACAGTCATGATCTCTTGGTGACACACAGCAATGTGTTATGCAGGCCCTCGTAGATGAACTAAAGCACAGGCGTTCAGAATTTGGATAGAACTATGCCAGCCTCCGCAGATTATCCATCTTCATTTGAGAAACAAGCCTCTGGCTTTCTATTGCACTCTAACATTGACTGAGATTGGACCAGGAGCCCCTGAGCCACCAAGTAGCCATAAATGAATGTATGCCTTCTTTGATGTCATCACCTTTATCTCCCCAGTTCTAGTCCTCATATGTACAACCCAGTGGTTAATTTGTGATGACTGGTGATCAGTTGTCTTTGATTGATGTCCAAGGCTCCTTCTGTATCTCCTGCTTTAACTACATGTTTATCCTGCTAAACTGAAAGATTAACTAACATTTTCAAATGAGAAAATTTGTGTAAACAAAAGATCACCAGTCCCACTGTTCCCTGCTTCTCATGCTGTTCTGTATCCATCACTCCTTACTGTGTTGCCCTGAAAATAAGACCTAGCCAGACCATCAGCTCTAATGCGTCTTTTAGAGCAAAAATTAATATAAGACCTGGTCTTATTTTACTATAATATAAGACCGGGTCTTATATAATATAATAAATATAATATAATATAATATAATATAATATAATATAATATAATATAATATAATAATATAATACAAAAGACTAGGTCTTATATTAATTTTTGCTCCAAGGCGCATTAGAGTTGATGGTCCCGCTAGGTCTTATTTTCAGGAAAACACGGTAGTACACTGCTCATCACTGAATATTGATGAGTGTCCTGGGATCATCTAAATATGTGGTCATATATGTGATTTTTAAATTTTAGGTGGTGAGAATTTTATTATCGGACTGCTATAAAAGGGATGAACAAATTAAAGTACAATTTTGGTTCTAGCTGGCTAAGGAGATAGTACCCTCACTATTTTATTTTAATGCAACTCAACAATTGAAGCTGATGCAACTGAGTAAAATTTTTCTACCTTTCTTTGGTGTAATACTATAAGAGTGTATTCAATTGTTATTTTTACCATCTTTTAATTTTTGAAACATATTTTTAAATGGTATTTTTACAGAATGAAAATAAAAAGCGTCTCTAAGGAGCGACGATGTGCTTTCTTCTTACACATGAGTTGTAGCAGTCTTCAGATTTCAACATAGATACTCCATTCCTGACAACATGGTAGTATCTTATTTTAAATATATTATAGAACTTTTTTAAAAAATTTTATTTCTTATCTTTGTCTGTCCCATTACTCCGATACCAAATTTACTCAAGAAACAAGTAATTCTTGGCTCATGGCCTTAAAGAAGGAAGGTAACAACTGCAAAACCAAATAGCATATGGATATCATTCTGGGCTTTATGTTTCAAATGACTTGCTCTCGGGAAATGATTAATTTATTAATTAATATATAAGTTCACGATGTGTAAAGGAGACCCAACTTAATAAGTGATCAACTAAAACAGAAGCCTGTTCTTTTTCACAACATAGTCCAAGCTTATGTGGTATGTGGTTCTGTTTTTGAAAATCACTAGAGTTCAAGATACTTCTATGTTATTGTGTGGCATCCATTATTTTTGATGTCTGAGACAGCGCCATCACAGCTATCCATGAGACTGCAGGAAGGTGAAAAGGTAAAGGAGGAGAAATCACAGCCATTTCTTTTAAAGCAAAAAAAAAAAAAAAAGAGGTTGAACACATCGCTTTTCTTCTATCTCACAGGCACAGAAAAGTGAGTATGCATGACAGATTTGGGAGATGCAACATTATTGTCAGTAACAATGTATTTCAGGGAGAAAATTTGCCATGTTTAGGAAAATGTCTTGAAAAGGAGCTTCGGGTGGGAGGATACTAGATTATGAGGATGGGAGCAGGAGAAATGACTCAGAAGAAGTAATTCCATCTATGGACATTGCCAGTGAAAAGGGATTTGGGAGAGGGAGAATATGAAAGCTCAGAGGAATTCATTGAGCCAAATAAAAGATAAAAGATTTTTTTTAAACACAGAATATCACATATTTGATATCAAATAGCTTGTGTTCTTGTTACAATTTAGTGCTTCTAACTCCAAATTTTTTAACAATCTCACAAAAAGCCTCACGTGTTTCGGTTTTTGGGGAAAATGCAAAGGAAGTACCATATCCGCGTTGACATTGCACTACAGATCAAGCAACAGATGCCAGATGGATGAGTGGAGACAGGCACACACAAGGATTAAGAAGAGATTGAAAATTCATGACAGTTGAGGAATTTGTAACATTTCTAGGAAGGACTTTAGGCTTTTCTATAGAAAGGACATGGAATAGAAACTCAGGTCTATCTTAACCTAGATCTTCACAAGCGGATAAGCCCAGCGGCTGCATGATTTATACAATCTTCTGAGACTTTCAGAGGGGGAGGGGCACTGTACATGCGTCAGCAAGCAGTGGAAGCGGGGAAGAGAAAGGAGGTCTTTCATTCTAGTTCATCAGCAATCAATTAGGAATATTACATTTATGTACTTATTTCAGTGAAATCAGCAGATTATATAATAGAAAACAGAGCTTCAGAACTGTTCAGTGTATTAACTAAGACTTCACAGCACAGCTAAGAGCAGGATTCCAGGACTTGGGGCAACTACATAAGTGTCCTTTCTACAGGATTACATCTCCTCAGATCCTAAAGTCCTCCGAGGAGCTAGGAGTTCTTAACTAACACTTACTTGCCTGTCCTTAAATTCTCTTTACTCAAAATTGCCTGTCCTCAAATTTTCAAAGTAAAGTAGTTCATGAATTATTAGTTAATAACTATATCAATGACTCTGTTTTCCATAAAATCAAATTGTCCATATATGCTATATATAAATAAATTATACATACTGTCTTCCAGATAATCATCATTCATTCATTCATTCATTCAGTCAGTCAGTCATAAAATATCTATTGAATACCAATTTTGTGTCTAAACATTGTTCTAGATGCCAGAAAAAGCAAGAGTGAACAGAATAAACATATACTCCATGTATGGTGCATTTCTTTGGGAAACATCGGGCCATAAAGCCATTTTTCAGATATCAGCATTTATTTGTGGGAAGGTTGACACTACAGGCCTACTATCTAACATCTACCAAATGCTTAATAGGTGCCAAGGACTACTTTTGATGTTTTAATTCCTTCATTTACTCTTCACTCTAAACTTTAGAGATTGGCAGTTTTTAGTTTTACCATTGAAGAAACTGAGAGATAAACAAATTGAAATAACTCACTCAAGGTTACACGGCAAATAAGTGGCAGAGACAGGAATGAATCCCAGGGGCCGCGATGCCAGCACATGCCCGTGACCATTGTAGATGACCACTCTTTACCTCCCTTGTAGAGAGGTGGGAAATGGGGAAATATCTTGATAGTTTCTACTAGAAACTTATTTAATACACATAAAATGAGATCTACTATTTCTTGTAAAGATGTGATCCTTACGTCTATGTGTATACATATTCAATACCCACCATTTATATATACGATAATGTGTTTATAAGACAAATCATTAATAAAAAGGAATGTGAGGGAATATGATCATTCAGTGTTCTCTGAAATAAGCCAAAGTGATGACATCGAAAGAAAGGAAAACGCTCCTCTCCTTGCATTCCCACCCACTTCCCTGAAAAAGGAACATTTTTTCACTGACTCCATGAGGCTGAACGAACACACACGCCTGATCTTTTTAAAATGAAATATTCAGCAGCAAGATGAAATAAGTGACCATGAAAAAGGGTTTGAGGACATAAAACTAAAAGATAGATTCCGTCAGAGCATTTCAAACAATTGGAAAGGGATCTCACCTCCAGGCCTGCCTGGGCGAACACGTTGAGCGGGCGAACGCTGGTAATCAATCTCAGCGCAGCTGCAAAGAGAAGAGACATCAGAATTACATTCTTTGCAATTTGGATTGCGAGGGGAAAAGAAATTAGATGAATGTGTCAATAACGGCCTCCATGTGCACCTGGTAATTCATTGTCCAGATGATACATTTGGCAAGATCAAAAATAATATGGTTAAACTTTGAGGTGATTTCTACCTAGATTGGCTATCGATTTGTACTATCTTCAACAACGCATTTAAATTTATTTGTGGTTTCCTTATTTGGAATGAACTGGTATTAGAAAATATTTTACATAGGAGAGTTTCAAATAAATCTTGAAATAATGGACGAATGAGAATAAGGGAGATATAACCTCTTCATCAGACATCAAAGAATGGCAGGTATAATTTTCAGTAAACATGTCTCAAGATAAAAATAATTTTAATGTATTTATAGCATGTAATTTTTGCTGTTATTTGCTAAGATTAAAATACACTATGAATGTCTGTCTGTCCGTGTGGACTTCCTGTGAAAGAAACCAGTAGATAAGCATAATGTGAGCACAGTCTTACGGGGATCCTGAACATCGAAAGGTAAGAAATATTCCCAAAATGCTCAATATCCCTCCAGATGTTCCCATTCAAGTTTCAGCCAAAATTAAGTTTGAAACTGATTCCTTAATCCCCATCCCAGTTTTGTTTCTTTAATTTCCCAGATTGGATCCGTAAGAATCACAGATTAGATGATTAAAATGTGTGTCCCACACTAAAACAACCCATTCCTATTGCAAAACTCTGAGAAGAAAGGTTTGCTGGGTTTTTCTTTCCTCACCTCCCTTTGCCGCACTATTCTTACTTCTCAGGACCTGTGGCCTCTCAGGTCTGAGGCAAAAAGGGAGCCGGAAGCACGTCCTCTCTGACTGCTCTCACTAAGACACATGATTTTCAATTTGTCACTTCTCTCCGAGATACTTAATTTGTCCCAATAAAGGGATAGACAGAGTGTACAAAATTCAATAGAATGCACCACTGATAGCATTTACAATTTTCTTTATTAAAAGTGACTTCTATCTTTTCATTCAAGACTCCTGGATAAGTTCTGAAATACTGATGTCACATCTCCCAAAGATGCAAAGGCATCTATGCCAGGGCTGAGTGGAGAAATCAGAGCTATTCTTCCCAATAATTTTTTCTCTAAACCATCTCATCGAAACTTTCTAGAGTTAACTCTTGTTTTGTTTTGTTTTGCTTTTGTTTGTTTGTGTGTTTGTTTGTCTTTCCCTCTTTCTTCTCTAAGATATAAGCCAATCAGGGTTGGTGGTCATGGATCAGGTAGCAATTGACTGATTCCTTAGTTTCAACTGGCCTCAATGAATACACATAAAAATATTAAAAAAAAAAAAAAGGATATATATATATATATATATATATATATATATATATATATATAATTTCCTCCTTTCCATGCTCTTTGAGAACACACTGAAGTAAATCAAGCTCAGTTTTGAAAACCAAAATGAATCTAGGAAGACAACAAATGTAAGGAGCTGTGGGAAAGATGTATTAGAATGAAATAAAATATAAGAACTGGTCTCAGATATGTGCACTCATTCAAAGGGTATCCAACTTACAAATTCCACCCTAATTTAGGCTGCTTTCGAGGGTTAAAATGAAAATTAAATCAGTTATGCATATCACTTTTAACTTTGAAGGATTGTAATGCTTCTTTACAGATTTGCTTTGTAGATATTAATTAAACAGGAAAATTATTCAACTGTCAGTTTTCTACTACATGTCGAAATAATAAAAAATATAAAAACAATTCTAGTTCACACTTTTACCATAAAAGTTGTATATCACTTAAAGCATGCTCCTTATATGCCTCAAAAAGTGATATGACATTTAAATAAAGCATAATAAGATAAGTCTGTAAACTATCTACATAATCTCTGGTTATTTAATTTCAAAAAAACAAAAACATCGGAGCCCACCATCTCTACTCCTTCATTCTGGGGTAGAAAGTTCAACACGTTGACTCATAAAATGGGGGTATATTTTAATTTAGCCAGACTTGGTCACTTAAAAATTTAGAGACTCAAAACCTCAGTTTCTTAATAAGTAAAACAGGGCAAAATTATCTTTCATTTTTCTTTTTGTAAGAAACGTATCTTTCATTTTTACATGATGAAATGCCTGCAGATTACGAAGTATAGTGTCCTTGTTGAGTACTAATCAACTAAATGATTTAATAGCTATGAAACACACAAAAAATAAATAAAACAAGTGAACAAAAGATCAAATAGCAATGAGAAACAAACACCCTCAGTTACAAAATACATTTTATCTTTATCATCTGAGCCTGGCAGAATATATATATGTTTTATATACTTATATACATGTATATATTCTCCACAAGTAAAACTATCAATCCACCAACACATTTCTATATTTGAATGTGGACATGCTTTGGGTTGCTTATAGCAAAACATTTTCTATGTAAATGAATTGCTTCTTCTGAAGCTGTACCCTTGTCAAATGTGTAACGCATACAAAATACCTAGAATTCAGCCAATAATAACATATTATCTCACAGACCAAACCTTCATTAAGAACAATGCATAACAGTATTAAAATGTGTGAAGAGTAATTTAAATTATGACTTTTTGACAGAATAATAAGAGTTTGTCATATTTATAACAAGTACAGACTTGGTGACAACAACAAAATTAACATTCATTTCTAAATCACTTTGTAGATAACAGCAAAAGGTTTTTTCATTAGTAATTAGAGTTTAGGAAATTGAAGGTAGGGGAAGAGTAAGAAGAAAGATTTGGAAAATATATACTTTCATTTTAGAAGGATAGTTTTAAGAGGCAGAATTGAAGTCCTTATCTTTTCTACTTATGTTGTTCCAAGAGCAAGCCTAACTTCTTTCTAGTTTTCCAAATTGGTTTCCTATTTCTGCAGCCTGGTGATAATATTGAAACAATCATCCATATTTTGATACATTATAAGCAAAGCCACTTGAAGCCAAGTAATATTTAATGTATTGCAGGTTTTAAACTGTAACTTAGATCGTCATTAGGCATCTGCTACATGACTCGAAACATCACTTTCTATATAATTTCAACAAAATTTCTAGAAACTTCAACAAATTCATAGAAGTACGGAAACAAAATACTCTAATATTGATTTTCTGAGAAGTTTAGAGATTCAAAAATATGGTATAGAAAACAATATTCAAAGGAATTGGAATTAATTTCTCCTTGCTGGGAGATTGCAGCTCATGCTTTGCCTCAGGAAAAATCACACTATCTATATGGTGTAGTTTCAACTGATAGTTTCGTGTTTATTTTTGCTATTGAACAAACACTTAAAAGGACAGATACACAGCTACATGTGCTTTACAGTAGTTTTCTGTGGCTTCTGACACATCTTTCCTGCAGGACTCCTGGATTCAGCTTTCTTATAGCCCCTCCTTACCTCAAGAGAAAGAAATGTGAACTGGACAAGGCTAATAGTTGTCCGCCAGTGTTTTTGTATTAGAGCAAGCAGGAAAGGCTGACTTTACTCTCTGGCCCCGGGACCTTGGGGATAGGATGCCAGATTCATCTGCTTCTATCCATCCAACAAATACAGCCTGAGTGCATTTCACAGACCAGGTGCTATTCTAGATACTGAGGAGTGAACAATGAATACTCCAGCCGTCATGGCGCTGCTATCGCAGCCATGAGAGAAGGATGACAACATGAAACTGGGCGAAAGGGAGAAACACTTTGATTTTTGTAACCTAACCTGTTATGTCTTCCAAAATGTGTATCCCCTCTCCAAACCTCTGTTTGTCATATATTTGGGTTGCATGTGGTATCTTGTCCTTGGAGACAAAAATTTCCAAAGGACAAATTAAAAGTTCATGACTCTTAGAAGCATCATGGATTATAAACGTATATGGATATTGACATTTCTTCACTCTCCTTCTCTCTCAATGTATAGATCATAAGAAAATATACTATGTATGTTTTTCACTAAAATAAAAAACATAATTTATCAGCACATTTTTAATTATTAGACGAATTTGAGAATTAAGCTAATCAATATTTGTTAGAAACGAAGATTGGCAGAATCAGCTTCTGGATTTTATAAATCTGTAATCCAGGGGACAGTTTCTAAAATCACAGAGCTGTATTTACGTATTTCCTAATGTGACTTACGGAAGTAAGATGAGGTTTGACTATACCTCCAATATATTAAGAGGTAGAACAATAAACTCTATATATAGTAGTAACTGAATCCTCATAGAAATACTGACAAGATAAAATTGTATCAAATAAAAGCTATTCATTGAGCCATTACTCTATACAGGTGCTCTGTGAGTTACTTGTAAGTGTTCATAATAACTTAAGAAAAAGTCACATTCCCCCAGGACCTAATAATCTGGTTGGGGAGACCAGATTTGTACATGGAAAATGAACAAAAAAGGATTTCAATCACATTCCAGAACACAAATAACTATCAAGAATGCAGAAAGATTTTTCGGTAAAGTACATAATTAATTATAGCAGTAAAAAGGAGAAACTTGTTTTATAAGTTTTTCTATTTCTCTCTGTTTATACACTCTCTTTCTTCTTTGTGTATAATCATTAAATAAATCTTGGAACATATTTAAAATGCAGCCTCCACTTATCACTATTCCAGCCGTAGGTTCATAGATCTGTGTATCTTTCTCCATACATGTGTTATATACATATGCATACTTATGTGTGTGTGACCTTTCTTATGTGTGTAGGTAGCTTTCCACAGAGAACAAGGGGAGGGCCAATATATTTATCTCCATTTTGTAACTTAGCTCTTTAAAGCTGAATATTGATGAACACTAGTGGAATCACAGATGTTTAGTGTTGTCTGATGGCGTTTTCCGTGCTCTTGGATGCTGAAAGCAAAACATAGAGCAAGAGAAATCCTAAACATATTGACTAGCCTGTGATTTAAGGATCTGGTTGGATATAGGATTCAGAAAATTTGTTATCCATAATTTGGTGCAATATGGAAGCTAGGCTGAGATGTTTGAGTGTTATCTCTAGAAAACATGAAACCGCTGAAGGTTAACAAGAACAGAAGGCAAGAAAATAGTAATATTTTAGAATAAACAAGTAGCCAAGTAGGATTCTCTAAAAGGAAAAAAATCTATAAGCAGGGAATCCATTTAAGAAGTTATTTAAATAGTAGAATTTTTATGTAATAAAGAGAAAACTAATCAGAGAAAAGTAAAAATATAGAAGAAATTAATAGGATAATAACAACTATGGTTATTATCAGATATTAACAAAGAGGACATAAGAAAATTTCAGTATTCATATGAAACAAAATAAGAAAATAAATATACAAAGATACATATTTATAATGATTTTAAGTTGCATCAACCTGCACATATATACGTTTGATATACGGTTTTGTTTTCATAACTAATTTTGAAATTGAATTTATAGAAATATTTATTTTATCTAATTTAACATATTCCAATAAAACAAAAATCTCATTGGGATCACATAATTATATCCACAATTCCATAGCCTTTTACATTTTGTGTTCCATGTCAACACAATTAAAATATTTGTTCTTTGCCTTAAAAACACTTCCAATGTTATCATGTATGACATTAGTACTAAGTAGTTAAATCTGTTTATTTATTTCCTATATCTATCCCCCAGTATTGTAGCATTACTTTTTTCAAATGACATTTAAAATCTCAAGGAAGATTAATATAGTACTGAATAATGGTGGCACATGTGTAAAACATTAACACTGCCCTTTACCCATCTTGCATATTTCACATTTATTTGTTTAAAATATGAGCAGTGCCACGTGGCTTCAAGCATCTGGCATGCAGATGGAGAATTGTGGGTACTAAAATATCAGATCTATTTTGGTGGAGTAATGAATACCCCTGCGTATGTTGTCTTTGAAAAGAATATTTGATAGTTTCATGCAAAGTGCAGGAAAAGAACTAGTGTATTATTAACTTGGAAAAAATTATGTGGATGCATTAATGGGTGTCACTTAAGATCTCTGGATAAGACACAGTAATTTAAAATAAAAATCCAAAATTAAAACAGCACCTACTGGAAAATAAAGTGTTAATATTAGGTGGAAGCTGCCGCTGATGAGTTTGAGAGCAAAAGTATTACTTTTGACAAAGGGGACTGAAGCTTCTTCCAGTAATCTAAATGCCACATAGAGAAAAACAAGACACACAATCACCTACTGAGATGCATTAGAGAAAATAAGAGTTGTTAAATTAAATCAAATTTTTTGAACCAAAGTCGTCAGGAGTTTGAAAGTAACCTATGTAGGGATACTGCAAAGAATCACTATGCACTTTCTCTTTTTTAGATAAAGCTACCTCAAACCCTTCAAATTTATTTACTACTCAACTTCCTGTCTCTCTTTTTTATATTGCTACCTATTAGGATTTCAACCCATACACACTGTCACGGATTTTGTTTTTGAATCCACACGAGAGCCTCTACATTTTGTTGAAAGTAGAGTGTCAACTACAATACACAAGAACCAGAACTCCAAAATCAGGGGGATTCAAGAGGCAGTCTGTGTCATGCAGTAATTGTGTGAGCTACACACTTTGTATAACTACACTATACAAAGGTAATCATTAAAAACAGAAAATACATATGTAAAAACATACTACAATGCTAGGATACATTATCAGTGGAAAAGAATAATCTTATGCTTTTCACTGAGGTGACTTATGTATAAAAAGAGTAAGTCAATTTGGAAATTAATTAATTTCTAAGATAAATGGGCTATCTTTGAAAAGTCCATGGTTTTTGAATCAAATTATTTGATTTGATTTTCCATTTGAAACTTTTTTCAGGTACAGGATATTCCAGAAAGATTTACTCAATCTATATTTACATCTAAACATTGTATCCATAAAGAAGACAAATAGGTCCATTAGTACCAAGAATTTGAAAAGTCATTCAAATGTAGGTACTATCTTTGTGTTAAACAGTATGTACTTTAGATTAATACTAAATTTTTCACTCTAATGTTAGCATGTTGATGTTTTATTATTGCTCTTATTATTGTTCAAGTTTGCTGTTAATTTACTTTTTTTTTTTTTGGCAAGGGCAGTCAGAAAAAAATTATTGTCACCCTCAAGGGTTCATTATGGAAATTAAGTCATGGTGTCTATTGTTCTTTTGTTGAGATATTGACCTCAAAATTCCCTATCCAACATTTATATATATATATATGAAACAATCTTAATTTACAATTTTAAATTACAATCTCAATTTCACTAGATTTAACAGAATAGGACTAGAATTAGAACAGGCATTTCTCTCCTTCCTAAAAGAGAGAAGGAATTAAATTCCCTTGAAAGTCATTTACTTGCATTTCAACTCCCTAAAACTCCCCCTACTCCAAGCAAATTATTCAATTTATATTTTGTTAAAGGAAGAATGAAGCATTTCCAAAGATTTTCAAAAACAAAAATACAAAGGCCATTGTTTGCTTGATAAAGATGAAAACAATTTGTTGCAAGTGTTTACTCAAAATAAGAGAGACCATATAAAAGATACTTGTTCAATATGCTAGAGAACAAGAGAACTAAATATGTGTGCAGCTTGAGAACAATGTGCTACTAAACTACTTAGATGACACCGAAAACACTGATTAATGATAAATCATTTGCGATCCTCAAAAATTAAAACAATATGTACCCTAGACATCCTTGGGTTCTTTGTTTTGTTTGTTTTGTTTTGTTTGGGGGTAATTTTTGTTTGGTTTGGTGTGGGTTTAGTTAATCTGAATTACTTTGCTTCCTTATTTTTAGAGCTAAAGATTTTGGAAGTGAGTTAACCACTTAAGAAGTTTGAATATAGAGTATCTCCAATTATATAATAACTCTGTAAAAGTATAATAGGATAAATAGGGAATTCATATGCAAAATATTTTTAAATTTTTTTTTAAATTTATTGGGGTGACAATTGTTAGTAAAATTACATAGATTTCAGGTGTACAATTCTGTATTACATCATCTATAAATGTCATTGTGTGTCCACCACCCAGAGTCAGTTCTCCTTCCATCACCATATATTTGATCCCATTTACCCTCATCTCCCACCCCCACCCCCATTACCCTCTGGTAACCACTAAACTATTGTCTGTGTCTATGAGTTTTTGTTTCTCATTTGTTTGTTTTGTTCTTTTGTTGCTTTTGGTTTATATACCAGATATGAGTGAAATCATATGGTTCTCTGCTTTTTCTGTCTGACTTATTTCGCTTAGTATCATACTCTCAAGATTCATCCATGTTGTCACAAATGTTCCTATATCATCTTTTCTTACTGCCGAATAGTATTCCATCGTGTATATATACCACAACTTCTTTATCCATTCATCTATCGAAGGACATTTTGGTTGTTTCCATGTCTTGGCTACCGTAAACAAAGCTGCAATGAACATTGGAGCACACGTGTCTTTATGGATAAATGTTTTCAGATTTCTTGGGTAGATACCCAGGAAGGGATTGCTGGGTCATATGGTAATTCTATTCGTAATTTTTTGAGGAACCTCCACACTGCCTTCCATAACAGCTGCACCAGTCTGCATTCCCACCAACAGTGTATAAGGGATCCTTTTTCTCCACAGCCTCTCCAACACTTGTTATTATTTTTCTCGTTGATGATAGCCATTCTGACTGGGGTGAGGTGATATCTCATTGTGGTTTTGATTTGCATTTCTCTGATGATTAGTGATGTTGAGCATTTTTTCATATGTCTATTTGCCATTTGTGTGTCCTCTTTGGAGAAATGTCTCTTCAAGTCCTCTGCCCATTTTTCAATTGGGTTGTTTGTTTTTTGGTTGTTGAGTTGCATGAGTTCCTTGTATATTCTGGATATTAGCCCCTTATCGGAGGCAATATTTGCAAAAATCTTCTCCCATTCAGTTGGTTGCCTCTTTATTTTGTCGATGGTTTCTTTTACTGTGCAGAAGCTTTTAAGTTTCATATAGTCCCATTCATTTATTTTAGCTTTTACTTCCATTGCCTTTGGAGTCAAATTCATAAAATGCTCTTTGAACCCAAGGTCCATAAGTTTAGTACCTATGTTTTCTTCTATGCAGTTTATTGTGTCAGGTCTTATGCTTAAGTCTTTGATCCATTTTGAATTAACTTTGGTACACGGTGACAAATAGCAGTCCAGTTTCATACTTTTGCACGTGGCTATCCAATTCTCCCAGCACCATTTATTGAAGAGGCTGTCTTTCCTCCATTGTATGTTATTAGCTTCTTTGTCAAAAATTATCTGTCCATATTTATGTGGTTTTATTTCTGGGTTCTCTATTCTATTCCATTGGTCTACGTGTCTGTTTTTCTGCCAATACCATGCTGTTTTGATTATTGTAGCCTTGTAGTACAAGCCAAAGTCAGGGAGTGTGATACCTCCATTATTGTTCTTTTTTCTTAAGATTGCTTTGGCTATTCGGGGTCTTTTGTGGTTCCAAACAAATCTGATGTTTTTTGTTCTATTTCTTTAAAAAATGTCATTGGGATTTTCATGGGTATCTCATTAAATCTGTATATTGCTTTGGGTAATATGGCCATTTTAACTATGTTGATTCTTCTAATCCATGAGCACGGAATGTCTT
Organism: Rhinolophus sinicus; assembly: GCF_057876585.1. Classification (NCBI taxonomy): domain Eukaryota; kingdom Metazoa; phylum Chordata; class Mammalia; order Chiroptera; family Rhinolophidae; genus Rhinolophus; species Rhinolophus sinicus. Next base: position 124,279,304 of record NC_142515.1, read on the forward strand.
TTCATTTCTTTGTGTCTTCTTCAATTTCTTTCAAAAATGTCTTACAATTTTCAGCATATAGTTCCTTCACATCCTTGGTTAAGTTTATTCCTAGATATTTTATTCTTTTTTGCTGCAATTGCAAAAGGAATTGTTTTTTGTATTTATTTTTCTGAGATTTCATTGTTAGTATATAGAAATGCAATGGACTTTTGTACGTTGATTTTGTAACCAGCAACTTTACTGTATTCGTTGATTGTTTCTAATAGCTTTTTGGTGGAGTCTTTAGGGCTTTCTATATATAGCATCATGTCATCTGCAATGAGTGATAATTTAACTTCTTCATTCCCAATTTGCATGCCTTTTATTTCTTTCTCTTGCCTGATTGCTCTGGCAAGGACTTCCAACACTATGTTGAAAAGCAGAGGTTATAGGGGACAGCCCTGTCGTGTTCCTGAATGTAGAGCAAAGGGCTTCAGTTTTTCACCATTAATTATGAGATTAGCTAAGGGCTTGTCACATATGGCCTTTATTATGTTAAGGTATTTAGGGCTGCTATTGCGTTATTTATTTTCTGTTTGGATGATCTACCCATAGCTGTCAATGACATATTTAAGTCCCCTAGTATAATTGTGTTTTGGTCAATTTCTCCCTTTAGTTCTATTAGTAGTTGCTTGGTATGTTTTGGTGCTTCCTGATTCGGGGCATAAATATGGATGACCGTTATGTCTTCTTGTTGTATAGTCCCCTTTACCATAATGAAATATCCATCTTTGTCTCTTGTTATCTTTTTCAACCTGAGGTCTGTTTCATCTGATATCATTATGGCTACACCTGATTTTCTCTGGGTACCATTTGCTTGGAGTGTCAATTTCCACCCTTTCACTTTGAGTCTATGCTTGTCCTTGTAGCTGAGATGTGTCTCTTGGAGACAGCATATGGTTGGGTTTAGTTTTTTGATCCAATCTGCTACTCTGTGACTTTTTATTGGTGAGTTCAGTCCATTTACATTTAGGGTAATTATTGATATGTGAGGATTTCCTGTCATTCTGTCCTTAGTTTTCTGGTAAGGCTGTGTCTCCATTGTTTCTTTGTCTTTTTGTTGTTGTCTATTATTTCTGTGCTGTGGTATTCTATGATGTTTCCCTCTGTTTCTTCTTTTATTTCAGTATATATTTGAGTTCTGGATTTTTTTTTAGTGGTTACCCTTAAGTTTATGTAAAAGAAAGTTTGATATTTAGAGTATTCCATTTTCTTCAGCACGCTTACTTTCTCCATTCCCATGTTCCAGTTCAGGCCTTTACTCTCCCCCTTTTTATGTTTTGTTTGCCACAAATTGTCCCTGTTGATGGTTGTCGAATAGCCTCCTTTAGTATTTCTTGTAGTGCAGGTCGTGTATTAGAAAATTCCCTCAGCTTCTGTATGTCTGGAAAGGTCTTTATTCCTCCTTCATAGCTAAAGGATATCTTTGCTGGATATATTATTCTTGGCTCATAATTTCTCTCTTTCAATAGTTTGAATATTTGGTTCCACTCCCTCCTGGCTTGTAGAGTTTCTGCTGAAAAATCTGATGATAATCTAACGGGCTTTCCTTTGTAGGTTACCATCTTCTTTTCCCTGGCTGCCTTGAGGATTCTTTCTCTGTCGTTGATTTGAGACAGCTTCAATACAATATGCCTTGGGGAAGGCCTGTTGGGATTGAGGCAATTAGGTGTTCTATTTGCTTCTTTGATTCGAGGATCCAGTTCTGTCCAAAGTTTGGGAAGTTCTCATCAACAATTTGTTTGAATATATTCTCTGTTCCCTTCTGTCTTTCTTCTCCTTCTGGTATGCCCATTATTCTTATATTGCTTTTTTTGATGGATACTTCCACCATATGATTCATTTTGGTATTACCGTCAGTGATTGTCTCATTCAAGTTGTGATTTCTTTTGTTCTTGGTAAGATAGGCAAATTTTAATTGTATACTGGACTTTTTGTCTATTATTTTAGAAGTCTCTAGTGTCTATTGAAATACTTTATTTTAGCAGGTATCTTATCGAGGTTTCTATACAAGAATACCATGGACTTGTTTTTTATAAACAGTAGAAATTAATTTCCCACAGGTCTGGAAGCTGAGAAGGTAAAAAGTAAGGAACCAGTGAGTGGATTTGGTGTATTGTGAGGGTTCACTTCATAGTTCATAGACAGCCATATCTGCACTGTGTTGTCACAAGGCCAAAGGAGGAGGGAAAATTCTGGGTCTCTTTGATAAGGGCACTAACCCCATTCATGAGGGTTCCACTCTCCTATCTAATCACCTTGCAATGTCTGCACCACCATATACCATCACACTGGATGTTAGGATTTAACATACAAATTTTGGAAGGACATAGACATTCAGTCTATCATTAGGCAATCACTCCACTTGGGTTTAGCACACAAATCTTGCTCTACTTTTGTGGACTGTGGTTCCAATGACAGTTTTATTTTTAGAGCCTTTGGATCTCCTGGGTTTATCTGGTCCAGTTGGGATCTTTTATGTTGACTAATAATTTCCATGAATGGCTTAGAACAATATTTCTGTTTCAGGTAAGCATACACTAATTTACGTGCCATGAGACCCCCTGCCTTTCTCTTCAAGACTTTATCCCAATTTCAGGAGGACAATCACAATCTCACTCAAACAGCAGCTGGTGCTGAACAGGTGTATTAATTTATAACATTATTTATCTCATAGAATTGGAAAACAAACAAACAAACAAAAAACCTTCTCTCAAAGTACTAGTGAATGCCAGCTTCATAGTAAGCACACTACTAACAGATGTCAAAAGTAGTTGGTGGTGCTGGTGGTATCAGAAATAGTAGAAGTAGTGTTACCAGGGCAATAGCAAGCCCTAATGCCCAACTACCTAAAATCTGAGGGGGACTGGCATTTAGTCAGGATAAGTTAGGTTATGCTGCAGAAAAAAACAAAAACCTCAGTAGCTGAAGCAAGCCAAGAATTATTCCTCACTCAGTTGATATTTTTCATACAGGTGCATGGGGTAGAAGGGCAGAGATCCGATCACAGTGATCAGTCAGCAACTCAGACTCACAGAAGCTTTCTCTCAAAAAGTGCTGCCTTGACAGCAAGGATGGTGGAAGGTACATGAAGAGTTCCATGTTGGCTTTGAAAACTTACACCAGGACATGAGAAATGTTATATTCATTCACATTTCACTGGCCATGACACATCA